>NW_027552804.1:0-56392 GCF_045843805.1 Urocitellus parryii | reverse complement strand
AAATTGGAACTACATTATTGTGCCAAGGTTCAAAGAGCTAGCACAAACCGTGTTTGATTTAGAGTTCCAACTGCATGTATCCATACAGGAGAAAACAGAGTGAAACCTAAACATGAAAAGGGTAACTGCAAAGAAACCGGTTTAACCTAGAA
Source organism: Urocitellus parryii (assembly GCF_045843805.1). NCBI lineage: Eukaryota > Metazoa > Chordata > Mammalia > Rodentia > Sciuridae > Urocitellus > Urocitellus parryii. The sequence goes on along the minus strand of NW_027552804.1, from coordinate 56,240 downwards.
GAACGAAATTTGGTGAGCCAAGTGGGATTGGTGTACTGATCATTAAATGGAAGTATCATCAAGATTGGGTGAAAAAATGTTTGCTGAGATTTCAGGAAACTCGTAGTTTTTGGGAAGCTTGGCAACCCCTTTCAATGAAAGTGATTCGCGTCAGTCCACAAACCATAGTGATAGAACTTGGAACTACATTATTGTGCCAAGTTTCAAAGAGCGAGCACAAACCGTGTTTGATTTAGAGTTCCAACTACATGTATCCATATAGGAGAAAACAGAGTGAAACCTAAACATGAAAACGGTTACTGCAAAGGAACGGTTTGACCTAGAAGAACGAAATTTGGTGAGCCAAATGGGATTGGTGTACTGATCATTAAATGGAAGTATCATCAAGATTGGGTGAAAAAATGATGGCTGAGATTTCAGGAAACTCGTAGTTTTTGGAAGCTTGGCAACCCCTTTCAATGAAAGTGATTCTGCTTGGGGCTACTTCAATAGGACACAAACCATAGCGATAGAACTTGAAACTACATTATTGTGCCAAGTTTCAAAGAGCTAGCACAAACCGTGTTTGATTTAGAGTTCCAACTACATGTATCCATATAGGAGAAAACAGAGTGAAACCTAAACATGAAAACGGTTACTGCAAAGGAACGGTTTAACCTAGAAGAACGAAATTTGGTGAGGCAAGTGGGAATGGTGTACTGATCATTAAATGGAAGTATCATCAAGATTGGGTGAAAAAATGTTTGCTGAGATTTCAGGAAACTCGTAGTTTTTGGGAAGCTTGGCAACCCCTTTCAATGAAAGTGATTCGCGTCAGTCTCTGCTTGGGGCTACTTCAATAGGACACAAACCATAGCGATAGAACTTGGAACTACATTATTGTGCCAAGTTTCAAAGAGCTAGAACAAACCGTTTTTGATTTAGAGTTCCAACTACATGGATCCATATAGGAGAAAACAGAGTGAAACCTAAACATGAAAACGGTTACTGCAAATGAACGGTTTAACCTAGAAGAACGAAATTTGGTGAGCCAAGTGGGATTGGTGTACTGATCATTAAATGGAAGTATCATCAAGATTGGTGAAAAAATGTTTGCTGAGATTTCAGGAAACTTGTAGTTTTTGGGAAGCTTGGCAACCCCGTTCAATGAAAGTGATTCTCGTCAGTCTCTGCTTGGGGCTACTTCAATAGGACACAAACCATAGCGATAGAACTTGGAACTACATTCTTGTGCCATGTTTCAAAGAGCTAGCACAAACCGTGTTGGATTTAGAGTTCCAACTACATGTATCCATATAGGAGAAAACAGAGGTGAAACCTAAACATGAATACGGTTACTGCAAAGGAACGGTTTAACCTAGAAGAACGAAATTTGGTGAGCCAAGTGGGATTGGTGTACTGATCATTAAATGGAAGTATCATCAAGATTGGGTGAAAAAATGTTTGCTGAGATTTCAGGAAACTCGTAGTTTTTGGGAAGCTTGGCAACCCCTTTCAATGAAAGTGATTCTCGTCAGTCTCTGCTTGGGGCTACTTCAATAGGACACAAACCATAGCGATAGAACTAGGAACTACATTATTGTGCCAAGTTTCAAAGAGCTAGCACAAACCGTGTTTGATTTAGAGTTCCAACTACATGTATCCATATAGGAGAATACAGAGTGAAACCTAAACATGAAAACTGTTACTGCAAAGGAACGGTTTAACCTAGAAGAACGAAATTTGGTGAGCCAAGTGGGATTGGTGTACTGATCATTAAATGGAAGTATCATCAAGATTGGGTGAAAAAATGTTTGCTGAGATTTCAGGAAACTCGTAGTTTTTTGGAAGCTTGGCAACCCCTTTCAATGAAAGTGATTCTCGTCAGTCTCTGCTTGGGGCTACTTCAATAGGACACAAACCATAGCGATAGAACTTGGAACTACTTTATTGTGCCATGTTTCAAAGAGCTAGCACAAACCGTGTTTGATTTAGAGTTCCAACTGCATGTATCCATATAGGAGAAAACAGAGTGAAACCTAAACATGAAAACGGTACTGCAAAGGAACGGTTTAACCTAGAAGAATGAAATTTGGTGAGCCAAGTGGGATTGGTGTACTGATCATTAAATGGAAGTATCATCAAGACTAGGTGAAAAAATGTTTGCCGCGATTTCAGGAAACTCGTAGTTTTTTGGAAGCTTGGCAACCCCTTTCAATGAAAGTGATTCTCGTCAGTCTCTGCTTGGGGCTACTTCAATAGGACACAAACCATAGCGATAGAACTTGGAACTACATTATTGTGCCAAGTTTCAAAGAGCTATTATAAACCGTGTTTGATTTAGAGTTCCAACTACATGTATCCATATAGGAGAAAACAGAGTGAAACCTAAACATGAAAACGGTTACTGTAAAGGAACGGTTTAACCTAAAAGAACGAAATTTGGTGAGCCAACTGGGATTGGTGTACTGAAAAATAAATGGAAGTATCATCAAGATTGGGTGAAAAAATGTTTGCTGAGATTTCAGGAAACTCGTAGTTGTTTGGAAGCTTGGCAACCCCTTTCAATGAAAGTGATTTGCGTCACTCTCTGCTTGGGGCTACTTCAATAGGACACAAACCATAGCTATAGAACTTGGAAATACATTATTGTCCCAAGTTTCAAAGAGCTCGCACAAACCGTGTTTGATTTAGAGTTCCAACTACATGTATCCATATAGGAGAAAACAGAGTGAAACCTAAACATGAAAACGGTTACTGCAAAGGAACGGTTTAACCTAGAAGAACGAAATTTGGTGAGCCAAGTGGGATTGGTGTACTGATCATTAAAAGGAAGTATCATCAAGATTGGGTGAAAAAAGGTTTGCTGAGATTTCAGGAAACTCGTAGTTTTTTGGAAGCTTGGCAACCCCTTTCAATGAAAGTGATTCTCGTCAGTCTCTGCTTGGGGGTACTTCAATAGGATACAAACCATAGCGATAGAACATGGAACTACATTATTGTGCCAAGTTTCAAACAGCTAGCACAAACGGTGTTTGATTTAGAGTTCCAACTACATGTATCCATATAGGAGAAAACAGAGTGAAACCTAAACATGAAAACGGTTACTGGAAAGTAACGGTTAAACCTAGAAGAACGAAAATTGGTGAGCCAGTGGGAATCGTGTACTGATCATTAAATGAAAGTATCATCAAGATTGGGTGAAAAAATGTTTGCTGAGATTTCAGGAAACTCGTAGTTTTTGGAAGATTGGCAACCCCTTTCAATGAAAGTGATTCTCGTCAGTCTCTGCTTGGGGCTACTTCAATAGGACACAAACCATAGTGATAGAACTTGGAACTACATTATTTTGCCAAGTTTCAAAGAGCTAGCATAAACCGTGTTTGATTTAGAGTTCCAACTGCATGTATCCATATAGGAGAAAACAGAGTGAAACCTAAACATGAAAAGGGTAACTGCAAAGAAACGGTTTAACCTAGAAGAACGAAATTTGGTGAGCCAAGTGGGATTGGTGTACTGATCATTAATTGGAAGTATCATCAAGATTGGGTGAAAAAATGATGGCTGAGATTTCAGGAAACTCGAAGTTTTTTGGAAGCTTGGCAACCCCTTTCAATGAAAGTGATTCGCATCAGTCTCTGCTTGGGGCTACTTCAATAGGACACAAACCATAGCGATAGAACTTGAGACTACATTATTGTGCCAAGTTTCAAAGAGCTAGCACAAACCGTGTTTGATTTAGAGTTCCAACTACATGTATCCATATAGGAGAAAACAGAGTGAAACCTAAACATGAAAACGGTTACTGTAAAGGAACGGTTTAACCTAGAAGAACGAAATTTGGTGAGCCAACTGGGATTAGTGTACTGAAAAATAAATGGAAGTATCATCAAGATTGGGTGAAAAAATGTTTGCTGAGATTTCAGGAAACTCGTAGTTTTTTGGAAGCTTGGCAACCCCTTTCAATGAAAGTGATTCGCGTCAGTCTCTGCTTGGGGCTACTTCAATAGGACACAAACCATAGTGATAGAACTTGGAACTACATTATTGTGCCAAGTTTCAAAGAGCTAGCACAAACCGTGTTTGATTTAGAGTTCCAACTACATGTATCCATATAGGAGAAAAGAGAGTGAAACCTAAACATGAAAACGGTTACTGCAAAGGAACGGTTTAACCTAGAAGAACGAAATTTGGTGAGCCAAGTGGGATTGGTGTACTGATCATTAAAAGGAAGTATCATCAATATTGGGTGAAAAAAATGTTTGCTGAGATTTCAGGAAACTCGTAGTTTTTTGGAATCTTGGCAACCCCTTTCAATGAAAGTGATTCTCATCAGTCTCTGCTTGGGGCTACTTCAATAGGACACAAAACATAGCGATAGAACTTGGAACTACATTATTGTGCCAAGTTTCAAAGAGCTAGCACAAACCGTGTTTGATTTAGAGTTCCAACTACATGTATCCATATAGGAGAAAACAGAGTGAAACCTAAATATGAAAACGGTTATTGCAAAGAAACGGTTTAACCTAGAAGAATGAAATGTGGTGAGCCAAGTGGGATTGGTGTACTGATCATTAAATGGAAGTATCATCTAGATTTTGTGAAAAAATGTTTGCTGAGATTTCAGGAAACTCGTAGTTTTTTGGAAGCTTGGCAACCCCTTTCAATGAAAGTGATTCTCGTCAGTCTCTGCTTGGGGCTACTTCAATAGGACACAAACCATAGCGATAGAACTTGGAACTACATTATTGTGCCAAGTTTCAAAGAGCTAGAACAAACCGTTTTTGATTTAGAGTTCCAACTACATGGATCCATATAGGAGAAAACAGAGTGAAACCTAAACATGAAAACGGTTACTGCAAATGAACGGTTTAACCTAGAAGAACGAAATTTGGTGAGCCAAGTGGGATTGGTGTACTGATCATTAAATGGAAGTATCATCAAGATTGGGTGAAAAAATGTTTGCTGAGATTTCAGGAAACTTGTAGTTTTTGGGAAGCGTGGCAACCCCGTTCAAAGAAAGTGATTCACGTCAGTCTCTGCTTGGGGCTACTTCAATAGGACACAAACCATAGCGATAGAACTTGGAACTACATTCTTGTGCCATGTTTCAAAGAGCTAGCACAAACCGTGTTTGATTTAGAGTTCCAACTACATGTATCCATATAGGAGAAAACAGAGTGAAACCTAAACATGAATACGGTTACTGCAAAGGAACGGTTTAACCTAGAAGAACGAAATTTGGTGAGCCAAGTGGGATTGGTGTACTGATCATTAAATGGAAGTATCATCAAGATTGGGTGAAAAAATGTTTGCTGAGATTTCAGGAAACTCGTAGTTTTTGGGAAGCTTGGCAACCCCTTTCAATGAAAGTGATTCTCGTCAGTCTCTGCTTGGGGCTACTTCAATAGGACACAAACCATAGCGATAGAACTTGGAACTACTTTATTGTGCCATGTTTCAAAGAGCTAGTACAAACCGTGTTTGATTTAGAGTTCCAACTACATGTATCCATATAGGAGAAAACAGAGTGAAACCTAAACATGAAAACGGTTACTGCAAAGGAACGGTTTAACCTAGAAGAATGAAATTTGGTGAGCCAAGTGGGATTGGTGTACTGATCATTAAATGGAAGTATCATCAAGACTAGGTGAAAAAATGTTTGCCGCGATTTCAGGAAACTCGTAGTTTTTTGGAAGCTTGGCAACCCCTTTCAATGAAAGTGATTCTCGTCAGTCTCTGCTTGGGGCTACTTCAATAGGACACAAACCATAGCGATAGAACTTGGAACTACATTATTATGCCAAGTTTCAAAGAGCTATTATAAACCGTGTTTGATTTAGAGTTCCAACTACATGTATCCATATAGGAGAAAACAGAGTGAAACCTAAACATGAAAACGGTTACTGTAAAGGAACGGTTTAACCTAAAAGAACGAAATTTGGTGAGCCAACTGGGATTGGTGTACTGAAAAATAAATGGAAGTATCATCAAGATTGGGTGAAAAAATGTTTGCTGAGATTTCAGGAAACTCGTAGTTGTTTGGAAGCTTGGCAACCCCTTTCAATGAAAGTGATTTGCGTCACTCTCTGCTTGGGGCTACTTCAATAGGACACAAACCATAGCTATAGAACTTGGAAATACATTATTGTCCCAAGTTTCAAAGAGCTAGCACAAACCGTGTTTGATTTAGAGTTCCAACTACATGTATCCATATAGGAGAAAACAGAGTGAAACCTAAACATGAAAACGGTTACTGCAAAGGAACGGTTTAACCTAGAAGAACGAAATTTGGTGAGCCAAGTGGGATTGGTGTACTGATCATTAAAAGGAAGTATCATCAAGATTGGGTGAAAAAAGGTTTGCTGAGATTTCAGGAAACTCGTAGTTTTTTGGAAGGTTGGCAAGCCCTTTCAATGAAAGTGATTCTCGTCAGTCTCTGCTTGGGGGTACTTCAATAGGATACAAACCATAGCGATAGAACATGGAACTACATTATTGTGCCAAGTTTCAAACAGCTAGCACAAACGGTGTTTGATTTAGAGTTCCAACTACATGTATCCATATAGGAGAAAACAGAGTGAAACCTAAACATGAAAACGGTTACTGGAAAGTAACGGTTAAACCTAGAAGAACGAAAATTGGTGAGCCAGTGGGAATCGTGTACTGATCATTAAATGAAAGTATCATCAAGATTGGGTGAAAAAATGTTTGCTGAGATTTCAGGAAACTCGTAGTTTTTTGGAAGATTGGCAACCCCTTTCAATGAAAGTGATTCTCGTCAGTCTCTGCTTGGGGCTACTTCAATAGGACACAAACCATAGTGATAGAACTTGGAACTACATTATTTTGCCAAGTTTCAAAGAGCTAGCATAAACCGTGTTTGATTTAGAGTTCCAACTGCATGTATCCATATAGGAGAAAACAGAGTGAAACCTAAACATGAAAAGGGTAACTGCAAAGAAACGGTTTAACCTAGAAGAACGAAATTTGGTGAGCCAAGTGGGATTGTGTGCTGATCATTAATTGGAAGTATCATCAAGATTGGGTGAAAAAATGATGGCTGAGATTTCAGGAAACTCGTAGTTTTTTGGAAGCTTGGCAACCCCTTTCAATGAAAGTGATTCGCATAAGTCTCTGCTTGGGGCTACTTCAATAGGACACAAACCATAGCGATAGAACTTGAAACTACATTATTGTGCCAAGTTTCAAAGAGCTAGCACATACCGGTGTTTGATTTAGAGTTCCAACTACATGTATCCATATAGGAGAAAACAGAGTGAAACCTAAACATGAAAACGGTTACTGTAAAGGAACGGTTTAACCTAGAAGAACGAAATTTGGTGAGCCAACTGGGATTAGTGTACTGAAAAATAAATGGAAGTATCATCAAGATTGGGTGAAAAAATGTTTGCTGAGATTTCAGGAAACTCGTAGTTTTTTGGAAGCTTGGCAACCCCTTTCAATGAAAGTGATTCTCGTCAGTCTCTGCTTGGGGCTACTTCAATAGGACACAAACCATAGTGATAGAACTTGGAACTACATTATTGTGCCAAGTTTCAAAGAGCTAGCACAAACCGTGTTTGATTTAGAGTTCCAACTACATGTATCCATATAGGAGAAAAGAGAGTGAAACCTAAACATGAAAACGGTTACTGCAAAGGAACGGTTTAACCTAGAAGAACGAAATTTGGTGAGCCAAGTGGGATTGGTGTACTGATCATTAAAAGGAAGTATCATCAATATTGGGTGAAAAAAATGATTGCTGAGATTTCAGGAAACTCGTAGTTTTTTGGAATCTTGGCAACCCCTTTCAATGAAAGTGATTCTCATCAGTCTCTGCTTGCGGCTACTTCAATAGGACACAAAACATAGCGATAGAAATTGGAACTACATTATTGTGCCAAGTTTCAAGAGCTAGCACAAACCGTGTTTGATTTAGAGTTCCAACTGCATGTATCCATACAGGAGAAAACAGAGTGAAACCTAAACATGAAAAGGGTAACTGCAAAGAAACGGTTTAACCTAGAAGAACGAAATTTGGGGAGCCAAATGGGATTGGTGTACTGATCTTTAAATGGAAGTATCATCAAGATTGGGTGAAAAAATGTTTGCTGAGATTTCAGGAAACTCGTAGTTTTTTAGAAGCTTGGCAACCCCTTTCAATGAAAGTGATTCTCGTCAGTCTCTGCTTGGGGCTACTTCAATAGGACACAAAACATAGCGATAGAACTTGGAACTACATTATTGTGCCAAGTTTCAAAGAGCGAGCACAAACCGTGTTTGATTTAGAGTTCCAACTACATGTATCCATATAGGAGAAAACAGAGTGAAACCTAAACATGAAAACGGTTACTGCAAAGGAACGGTTTAACCTAGAAGAACGAAATTTGGTGAGCCAAGTGGGATTGGTGTACTGATCATTAAATGGAAGTATCATCAAGATTGGGTGAAAAAATGATGGCTGAGATTTCAGGAAACTCGTAGTTTTTTGGAAGCTTGGCAACCCCTTTCAATGAAAGTGATTCTGCTTGGGGCTACTTCAATAGGACACAAACCATAGCGATAGAACTTGAAACTACATTATTGTGCCAAGTTTCAAAGAGCTAGCACAAACCGTGTTTGATTTAGAGTTCCAACTACATGTATCCATATAGGAGAAAACAGAGTGATACCTAAACATGAAAACGGTTAGTGCAAAGGAACGGTTTAACCTAGAAGAACGAAATTTGGTGAGCCAAGTGGGATTGGTGTACTGATCATTAAATGGAAGTATCATCAAAATTGGGTGAAAAAATGTTTGCTGAGATTTCAGGAAACTCGTAGTTTTTGGGAAGCTTGGCAACCCCTTTCAATGAAAGTGATTCGCGTCAGTCTCTGCTTGGGGCTACTTCAATAGGACACAAACCATAGCGATAGAACTTGGAACTACATTATTGTGCCAATTTCAAAGAGCTAGCACAAACCGTGTTTGATTTAGAGTTCCAACTACATGTATCCATATAGGAGAAAACAGAGTGAAACCGAAACATGAAAACGGTTACTGCAAAGGAACGGTTTAACCTAGAAGAACGAAATTTGGTGAGCCAAGTGGGATTGGTGTACTGATCATTAAATGGAAGTATCATCAAGATTGGGTGAAAAAATGTTTGCTGAGATTTCAGGAAACTCGTAGTTTTTTGGAAGCTTGGCAACCCCTTTCAATGAAAGTGATTCTCGTCAGTCTCTGCTTGGGGCTACTTCAATAGGACACAAACCATAGTGATAGAACTTGGAACTACATTATTGTGCCAAGTTTCAAAGAGCTAGCACAAACCGTGTTTGATTTAGAGTTCCAACTACATGTATCCATATAGGAGAAAACAGAGTGAAACCTAAATATGAAAACGGTTATTGCAAAGAAACGGTTTAACCTAGAAGAATGAAATGTGGTGAGCCAAGTGGGATTGGTGTACTGATCATTAAATGGAAGTATCATCTAGATTTTGTGAAAAAATGTTTGCTGAGATTTCAGGAAACTCGTAGTTTTTGGAAGCTTGGCAACCCCTTTCAATGAAAGTGATTCTCGTCAGTCTCTGCTTGGGGCTACTTCAATAGGACACAAACCATAGCGATAGAACTTGGAACTACATTATTGTGCCAAGTTTCAAAGAGCTAGCACAAACCGTGTTTGATTTAGAGTTCCAACTACATGTATCCATATAGGAGAAAACAGAGTGAAACCTAAACATGAAAACGGTTACTGCAAAGGAACGGTTAAACCTAGAAGAACGAAAATTGATGAGCCAGTGGGAATCGTGTACTGATCATTAAATGAAAGTATCATCAAGATTGGGTGAAAAAATTTTTGCTGATATTTCAGGAAAATCTTAGTTTTTTGGAAGCTTGGCAACCCCTTTCAATGAAAGTGATTCTCGTCAGTCTCTGCTTGGGGCTACTTCAATAGGACACAAACCATAGCGATAGAACTTGGAGCTGCATTATTTTGCCAAGTTTCAAAGAGCTAGCATATACCGTGTTTGATTTAGAGTTCCAACTGCATGTATCCATATAGGAGAAAACAGAGTGAAACCTAAACATGAAAAGGGTTACTGCAAAGAAACGGTTTAACCTAGAAGAACGAAATTTGGTGAGCCAAGTGGGATTGGTGTACTGATCATTAAATGGAAGTATCATCAAGATGGGGTGAAAAAATGTTTGCTGAGATTTCAGGAAACTCGTAGTTTTTTGGAAGCTTGGCAACCCCTTTCAATGAAAGTGATTCTCGTCAGTCTCTGCTTGGGGCTACTTCAATAGGACACAAACCATAGCGATAGAACTTGGAACTACATTATTGTGCCAAGTTTCAAAGAGCTAGCACAAACCGTGTTTGATTTAGAGTTCCAACTACATGTATCCATATAGGAGAAAACAGAGTGAAACCTAAACATGAAAACGGTTACTGCAAAGGAACGGTTAAACCTAGAAGAACGAAAATTGTGAGCCAGTGGGAATCGTGTACTGATCATTAAATGAAAGTATCATCAAGATTGGGTGAAAACATGTTTGCTGATATTTCAGGAAACTCGTAGTTTTTTGGAAGCTTGGCAACCCCTTTCAATGAAAGTGATTCTCGTCAGTCTCTGCTTGGGGCTACTTCAATAGGACACAAACCATAGTGATAGAACTTGGAGCTACATTATTTTGCCAAGTTTCAAAGAGCTAGCATAAACCGTGTTTGATTTAGAGTTCCAACTGCATGTATCCATATAGGAGAAAACAGAGTGAAACCTAAACATGAAAAGGGTAACTGCAAAGAAACGGTTTAACCTAGAAGAACGAAATTTGGTGAGCCAAGTGGGATTGGTGTACTGATCATTAAATGGAAGTATCATCAAGATTGGGTGAAAAAATGTTTGCTGAGATTTCAGGAAACTCGTAGTTTTTTGGAAGCTTGGCAACCCCTTTCAATGAAAGTGATTCTCGTCAGTCTCTGCTTGGGGCTACTTCAATAGGACACAAACCATAGCGATAGAACTTGGAACTACTTTATTGTGCCATGTTTCAAAGAGCTAGCACAAACCGTGTTTGATTTAGAGTTCCAACTGCATGTATCCATATAGGAGAAAACAGAGTGAAACCTAAACATGAAAACGGTTACTGCAAAGGAACGGTTTAACCTAGAAGAATGAAATTTGGTGAGCCAAGTGGGATTGGTGTACTGATCATTAAATGGAAGTATCATCAAGACTAGGTGAAAAAATGTTTGCCGCGATTTCAGGAAACTCGTAGTTTTTTGGAAGCTTGGCAACCCCTTTCAATGAAAGTGATTCGCGTCAGTCTCTGCTTGGGGCTACTTCAATAGGACACAAACCATAGTGATAGAACTTGGAACTACATTATTGTGCCAAGTTTCAAAGAGCGAGCACAAACCGTGTTTGATTTAGAGTTCCAACTACATGTATCCATATAGGAGAAAACAGAGTGAAACCTAAACATGAAAACGGTTACTGCAAAGGAACGGTTTGACCTAGAAGAACGAAATTTGGTGAGCCAAATGGGATTGGTGTACTGATCATTAAATGGAAGTATCATCAAGATTGGGTGAAAAAATGATGGCTGAGATTTCAGGAAACTCGTAGTTTTTTGGAAGCTTGGCAACCCCTTTCAATGAAAGTGATTCTGCTTGGGGCTACTTCAATAGGACACAAACCATAGCGATAGAACTTGAAACTACATTATTGTGCCAAGTTTCAAAGAGCTAGCACAAACCGTGTTTGATTTAGAGTTCCAACTACATGTATCCATATAGGAGAAAACAGAGTGAAACCTAAACATGAAAACGGTTACTGCAAAGGAACGGTTTAACCTAGAAGAACGAAATTTGGTGAGGCAAGTGGGAATGGTGTACTGATCATTAAATGGAAGTATCATCAAGATTGGGTGAAAAAATGTTTGCTGAGATTTCAGGAAACTCGTAGTTTTTGGGAAGCTTGGCAACCCCTTTCAATGAAAGTGATTCGCGTCAGTCTCTGCTTGGGGCTACTTCAATAGGACACAAACCATAGCGATAGAACTTGGAACTACATTATTGTGCCAAGTTTCAAAGAGCTAGAACAAACCGTTTTTGATTTAGAGTTCCAACTACATGGATCCATATAGGAGAAAACAGAGTGAAACCTAAACATGAAAACGGTTACTGCAAATGAACGGTTTAACCTAGAAGAACGAAATTTGGTGAGCCAAGTGGGATTGGTGTACTGATCATTAAATGGAAGTATCATCAAGATTGGGTGAAAAAATGTTTGCTGAGATTTCAGGAAACTTGTAGTTTTTGGGAAGCTTGGCAACCCCGTTCAATGAAGTGATTCTCGTCAGTCTCTGCTTGGGGCTACTTCAATAGGACACAAACCATAGCGATAGAACTTGGAACTACATTCTTGTGCCATGTTTCAAAGAGCTAGCACAAACCGTGTTTGATTTAGAGTTCCAACTACATGTATCCATATAGGAGAAAACAGAGTGAAACCTAAACATGAATACGGTTACTGCAAAGGAACGGTTTAACCTAGAAGAACGAAATTTGGTGAGCCAAGTGGGATTGGTGTACTGATCATTAAATGGAAGTATCATCAAGATTGGGTGAAAAAATGTTTGCTGAGATTTCAGGAAACTCGTAGTTTTTGGGAAGCTTGGCAACCCCTTTCAATGAAAGTGATTCTCGTCAGTCTCTGCTTGGGGCTACTTCAATAGGACACAAACCATAGCGATAGAACTAGGAACTACATTATTGTGCCAAGTTTCAAAGAGCTAGCACAAACCGTGTTTGATTTAGAGTTCCAACTACATGTATCCATATAGGAGAATACAGAGTGAAACCTAAACATGAAAACTGTTACTGCAAAGGAACGGTTTAACCTAGAAGAACGAAATTTGGTGAGCCAAGTGGGATTGGTGTACTGATCATTAAATGGAAGTATCATCAAGATTGGGTGAAAAAATGTTTGCTGAGATTTCAGGAAACTCGTAGTTTTTTGGAAGCTTGGCAACCCCTTTCAATGAAAGTGATTCTCGTCAGTCTCTGCTTGGGGCTACTTCAATAGGACACAAACCATAGCGATAGAACTTGGAACTACTTTATTGTGCCATGTTTCAAAGAGCTAGCACAAACCGTGTTTGATTTAGAGTTCCAACTGCATGTATCCATATAGGAGAAAACAGAGTGAAACCTAAACATGAAAACGGTTACTGCAAAGGAACGGTTTAACCTAGAAGAATGAAATTTGGTGAGCCAAGTGGGATTGGTGTACTGATCATTAAATGGAAGTATCATCAAGACTAGGTGAAAAAATGTTTGCCGCGATTTCAGGAAACTCGTAGTTTTTTGGAAGCTTGGCAACCCCTTTCAATGAAAGTGATTCTCGTCAGTCTCTGCTTGGGGCTACTTCAATAGGACACAAACCATAGCGATAGAACTTGGAACTACATTATTGTGCCAAGTTTCAAAGAGCTATTATAAACCGTGTTTGATTTAGAGTTCCAACTACATGTATCCATATAGGAGAAAACAGAGTGAAACCTAAACATGAAAACGGTTACTGTAAAGGAACGGTTTAACCTAAAAGAACGAAATTTGGTGAGCCAACTGGGATTGGTGTACTGAAAAATAAATGGAAGTATCATCAAGATTGGGTGAAAAAATGTTTGCTGAGATTTCAGGAAACTCGTAGTTGTTTGGAAGCTTGGCAACCCCTTTCAATGAAAGTGATTTGCGTCACTCTCTGCTTGGGGCTACTTCAATAGGACACAAACCATAGCTATAGAACTTGGAAATACATTATTGTCCCAAGTTTCAAAGAGCTCGCACAAACCGTGTTTGATTTAGAGTTCCAACTACATGTATCCATATAGGAGAAAACAGAGTGAAACCTAAACATGAAAACGGTTACTGCAAAGGAACGGTTTAACCTAGAAGAACGAAATTTGGTGAGCCAAGTGGGATTGGTGTACTGATCATTAAAAGGAAGTATCATCAAGATTGGGTGAAAAAAGGTTTGCTGAGATTTCAGGAAACTCGTAGTTTTTTGGAAGCTTGGCAACCCCTTTCAATGAAAGTGATTCTCGTCAGTCTCTGCTTGGGGGTACTTCAATAGGATACAAACCATAGCGATAGAACATGGAACTACATTATTGTGCCAAGTTTCAAACAGCTAGCACAAACGGTGTTTGATTTAGAGTTCCAACTACATGTATCCATATAGGAGAAAACAGAGTGAAACCTAAACATGAAAACGGTTACTGGAAAGTAACGGTTAAACCTAGAAGAACGAAAATTGGTGAGCCAGTGGGAATCGTGTACTGATCATTAAATGAAAGTATCATCAAGATTGGGTGAAAAAATGTTTGCTGAGATTTCAGGAAACTCGTAGTTTTTTGGAAGATTGGCAACCCCTTTCAATGAAAGTGATTCTCGTCAGTCTCTGCTTGGGGCTACTTCAATAGGACACAAACCATAGTGATAGAACTTGGAACTACATTATTTGCCAAGTTTCAAAGAGCTAGCATAAACCGTGTTTGATTTAGAGTTCCAACTGCATGTATCCATATAGGAGAAAACAGAGTGAAACCTAAACATGAAAAGGGTAACTGCAAAGAAACGGTTTAACCTAGAAGAACGAAATTTGGTGAGCCAAGTGGGATTGGTGTACTGATCATTAATTGGAAGTATCATCAAGATTGGGTGAAAAAATGATGGCTGAGATTTCAGGAAACTCGAAGTTTTTTGGAAGCTTGGCAACCCCTTTCAATGAAAGTGATTCGCATCAGTCTCTGCTTGGGGCTACTTCAATAGGACACAAACCATAGCGATAGAACTTGAGACTACATTATTGTGCCAAGTTTCAAAGAGCTAGCACAAACCGTGTTTGATTTAGAGTTCCAACTACATGTATCCATATAGGAGAAAACAGAGTGAAACCTAAACATGAAAACGGTTACTGTAAAGGAACGGTTTAACCTAGAAGAACGAAATTTGGTGAGCCAACTGGGATTAGTGTACTGAAAAATAAATGGAAGTATCATCAAGATTGGGTGAAAAAATGTTTGCTGAGATTTCAGGAAACTCGTAGTTTTTTGGAAGCTTGGCAACCCCTTTCAATGAAAGTGATTCGCGTCAGTCTCTGCTTGGGGCTACTTCAATAGGACACAAACCATAGTGATAGAACTTGGAACTACATTATTGTGCCAAGTTTCAAAGAGCTAGCACAAACCGTGTTTGATTTAGAGTTCCAACTACATGTATCCATATAGGAGAAAAGAGAGTGAAACCTAAACATGAAAACGGTTACTGCAAAGGAACGGTTTAACCTAGAAGAACGAAATTTGGTGAGCCAAGTGGGATTGGTGTACTGATCATTAAAAGGAAGTATCATCAATATTGGGTGAAAAAATGTTTGCTGAGATTTCAGGAAACTCGTAGTTTTTTGGAATCTTGGCAACCCCTTTCAATGAAAGTGATTCTCATCAGTCTCTGCTTGGGGCTACTTCAATAGGACACAAAACATAGCGATAGAACTTGGAACTACATTATTGTGCCAAGTTTCAAAGAGCTAGCACAAACCGTGTTTGATTTAGAGTTCCAACTACATGTATCCATATAGGAGAAAACAGAGTGAAACCTAAATATGAAAACGGTTATTGCAAAGAAACGGTTTAACCTAGAAGAATGAAATGTGGTGAGCCAAGTGGGATTGGTGTACTGATCATTAAATGGAAGTATCATCTAGATTTTGTGAAAAAATGTTTGCTGAGATTTCAGGAAACTCGTAGTTTTTTGGAAGCTTGGCAACCCCTTTCAATGAAAGTGATTCTCGTCAGTCTCTGCTTGGGGCTACTTCAATAGGACACAAACCATAGCGATAGAACTTGGAACTACATTATTGTGCCAAGTTTCAAAGAGCTAGAACAAACCGTTTTTGATTTAGAGTTCCAACTACATGGATCCATATAGGAGAAAACAGAGTGAAACCTAAACATGAAAACGGTTACTGCAAATGAACGGTTTAACCTAGAAGAACGAAATTTGGTGAGCCAAGTGGGATTGGTGTACTGATCATTAAATGGAAGTATCATCAAGATTGGGTGAAAAAATGTTTGCTGAGATTTCAGGAAACTTGTAGTTTTGGGGAAGCGTGGCAACCCCGTTCAAAGAAAGTGATTCACGTCAGTCTCTGCTTGGGGCTACTTCAATAGGACACAAACCATAGCGATAGAACTTGGAACTACATTCTTGTGCCATGTTTCAAAGAGCTAGCACAAACCGTGTTTGATTTAGAGTTCCAACTACATGTATCCATATAGGAGAAAACAGAGTGAAACCTAAACATGAATACGGTTACTGCAAAGGAACGGTTTAACCTAGAAGAACGAAATTTGGTGAGCCAAGTGGGATTGGTGTACTGATCATTAAATGGAAGTATCATCAAGATTGGGTGAAAAAATGTTTGCTGAGATTTCAGGAAACTCGTAGTTTTTGGGAAGCTTGGCAACCCCTTTCAATGAAAGTGATTCTCGTCAGTCTCTGCTTGGGGCTACTTCAATAGGACACAAACCATAGCGATAGAACTTGGAACTACTTTATTGTGCCATGTTTCAAAGAGCTAGTACAAACCGTGTTTGATTTAGAGTTCCAACTACATGTATCCATATAGGAGAAAACAGAGTGAAACCTAAACATGAAAACGGTTACTGCAAAGGAACGGTTTAACCTAGAAGAATGAAATTTGGTGAGCCAAGTGGGATTGGTGTACTGATCATTAAATGGAAGTATCATCAAGACTAGGTGAAAAAATGTTTGCCGCGATTTCAGGAAACTCGTAGTTTTTTGGAAGCTTGGCAACCCCTTTCAATGAAAGTGATTCTCGTCAGTCTCTGCTTGGGGCTACTTCAATAGGACACAAACCATAGCGATAGAACTTGGAACTACATTATTATGCCAAGTTTCAAAGAGCTATTATAAACCGTGTTTGATTTAGAGTTCCAACTACATGTATCCATATAGGAGAAAACAGAGTGAAACCTAAACATGAAAACGGTTACTGTAAAGGAACGGTTTAACCTAAAAGAACGAAATTTGGTGAGCCAACTGGGATTGGTGTACTGAAAAATAAATGGAAGTATCATCAAGATTGGGTGAAAAAATGTTTGCTGAGATTTCAGGAAACTCGTAGTTGTTTGGAAGCTTGGCAACCCCTTTCAATGAAAGTGATTTGCGTCACTCTCTGCTTGGGGCTACTTCAATAGGACACAAACCATAGCTATAGAACTTGGAAATACATTATTGTCCCAAGTTTCAAAGAGCTAGCACAAACCGTGTTTGATTTAGAGTTCCAACTACATGTATCCATATAGGAGAAAACAGAGTGAAACCTAAACATGAAAACGGTTACTGCAAAGGAACGGTTTAACCTAGAAGAACGAAATTTGGTGAGCCAAGTGGGATTGGTGTACTGATCATTAAAAGGAAGTATCATCAAGATTGGGTGAAAAAAGGTTTGCTGAGATTTCAGGAAACTCGTAGTTTTTTGGAAGGTTGGCAAGCCCTTTCAATGAAAGTGATTCTCGTCAGTCTCTGCTTGGGGGTACTTCAATAGGATACAAACCATAGCGATAGAACATGGAACTACATTATTGTGCCAAGTTTCAAACAGCTAGCACAAACGGTGTTTGATTTAGAGTTCCAACTACATGTATCCATATAGGAGAAAACAGAGTGAAACCTAAACATGAAAACGGTTACTGGAAAGTAACGGTTAAACCTAGAAGAACGAAAATTGGTGAGCCAGTGGGAATCGTGTACTGATCATTAAATGAAAGTATCATCAAGATTGGGTGAAAAAATGTTTGCTGAGATTTCAGGAAACTCGTAGTTTTTTGGAAGATTGGCAACCCCTTTCAATGAAAGTGATTCTCGTCAGTCTCTGCTTGGGGCTACTTCAATAGGACACAAACCATAGTGATAGAACTTGGAACTACATTATTTTGCCAAGTTTCAAAGAGCTAGCATAAACCGTGTTTGATTTAGAGTTCCAACTGCATGTATCCATATAGGAGAAAACAGAGTGAAACCTAAACATGAAAAGGGTAACTGCAAAGAAACGGTTTAACCTAGAAGAACGAAATTTGGTGAGCCAAGTGGGATTGGTGTGCTGATCATTAATTGGAAGTATCATCAAGATTGGGTGAAAAAATGATGGCTGAGATTTCAGGAAACTCGTAGTTTTTTGGAAGCTTGGCAACCCCTTTCAATGAAAGTGATTCGCATAAGTCTCTGCTTGGGGCTACTTCAATAGGACACAAACCATAGCGATAGAACTTGAAACTACATTATTGTGCCAAGTTTCAAAGAGCTAGCACATACCGTGTTTGATTTAGAGTTCCAACTACATGTATCCATATAGGAGAAAACAGAGTGAAACCTAAACATGAAAACGGTTACTGTAAAGGAACGGTTTAACCTAGAAGAACGAAATTTGGTGAGCCAACTGGGATTAGTGTACTGAAAAATAAATGGAAGTATCATCAAGATTGGGTGAAAAAATGTTTGCTGAGATTTCAGGAAACTCGTAGTTTTTTGGAAGCTTGGCAACCCCTTTCAATGAAAGTGATTCTCGTCAGTCTCTGCTTGGGGCTACTTCAATAGGACACAAACCATAGTGATAGAACTTGGAACTACATTATTGTGCCAAGTTTCAAAGAGCTAGCACAAACCGTGTTTGATTTAGAGTTCCAACTACATGTATCCATATAGGAGAAAAGAGAGTGAAACCTAAACATGAAAACGGTTACTGCAAAGGAACGGTTTAACCTAGAAGAACGAAATTTGGTGAGCCAAGTGGGATTGGTGTACTGATCATTAAAAGGAAGTATCATCAATATTGGGTGAAAAAAATGATTGCTGAGATTTCAGGAAACTCGTAGTTTTTTGGAATCTTGGCAACCCCTTTCAATGAAAGTGATTCTCATCAGTCTCTGCTTGCGGCTACTTCAATAGGACACAAAACATAGCGATAGAAATTGGAACTACATTATTGTGCCAAGTTTCAAAGAGCTAGCACAAACCGTGTTTGATTTAGAGTTCCAACTGCATGTATCCATACAGGAGAAAACAGAGTGAAACCTAAACATGAAAAGGGTAACTGCAAAGAAACGGTTTAACCTAGAAGAACGAAATTTGGGGAGCCAAATGGGATTGGTGTACTGATCTTTAAATGGAAGTATCATCAAGATTGGGTGAAAAAATGTTTGCTGAGATTTCAGGAAACTCGTAGTTTTTTAGAAGCTTGGCAACCCCTTTCAATGAAAGTGATTCTCGTCAGTCTCTGCTTGGGGCTACTTCAATAGGACACAAAACATAGCGATAGAACTTGGAACTACATTATTGTGCCAAGTTTCAAAGAGCGAGCACAAACCGTGTTTGATTTAGAGTTCCAACTACATGTATCCATATAGGAGAAAACAGAGTGAAACCTAAACATGAAAACGGTTACTGCAAAGGAACGGTTTAACCTAGAAGAACGAAATTTGGTGAGCCAAGTGGGATTGGTGTACTGATCATTAAATGGAAGTATCATCAAGATTGGGTGAAAAAATGATGGCTGAGATTTCAGGAAACTCGTAGTTTTTTGGAAGCTTGGCAACCCCTTTCAATGAAAGTGATTCTGCTTGGGGCTACTTCAATAGGACACAAACCATAGCGATAGAACTTGAAACTACATTATTGTGCCAAGTTTCAAAGAGCTAGCACAAACCGTGTTTGATTTAGAGTTCCAACTACATGTATCCATATAGGAGAAAACAGAGTGATACCTAAACATGAAAACGGTTAGTGCAAAGGAACGGTTTAACCTAGAAGAACGAAATTTGGTGAGCCAAGTGGGATTGGTGTACTGATCATTAAATGGAAGTATCATCAAAATTGGGTGAAAAAATGTTTGCTGAGATTTCAGGAAACTCGTAGTTTTTGGGAAGCTTGGCAACCCCTTTCAATGAAAGTGATTCGCGTCAGTCTCTGCTTGGGGCTACTTCAATAGGACACAAACCATAGCGATAGAACTTGGAACTACATTATTGTGCCAATTTCAAAGAGCTAGCACAAACCGTGTTTGATTTAGAGTTCCAACTACATGTATCCATATAGGAGAAAACAGAGTGAAACCGAAACATGAAAACGGTTACTGCAAAGGAACGGTTTAACCTAGAAGAACGAAATTTGGTGAGCCAAGTGGGATTGGTGTACTGATCATTAAATGGAAGTATCATCAAGATTGGGTGAAAAAATGTTTGCTGAGATTTCAGGAAACTCGTAGTTTTTTGGAAGCTTGGCAACCCCTTTCAATGAAAGTGATTCTCGTCAGTCTCTGCTTGGGGCTACTTCAATAGGACACAAACCATAGTGATAGAACTTGGAACTACATTATTGTGCCAAGTTTCAAAGAGCTAGCACAAACCGTGTTTGATTTAGAGTTCCAACTACATGTATCCATATAGGAGAAAACAGAGTGAAACCTAAATATGAAAACGGTTATTGCAAAGAAACGGTTTAACCTAGAAGAATGAAATGTGGTGAGCCAAGTGGGATTGGTGTACTGATCATTAAATGGAAGTATCATCTAGATTTTGTGAAAAAATGTTTGCTGAGATTTCAGGAAACTCGTAGTTTTTTGGAAGCTTGGCAACCCCTTTCAATGAAAGTGATTCTCGTCAGTCTCTGCTTGGGGCTACTTCAATAGGACACAAACCATAGCGATAGAACTTGGAACTACATTATTGTGCCAAGTTTCAAAGAGCTAGCACAAACCGTGTTTGATTTAGAGTTCCAACTACATGTATCCATATAGGAGAAAACAGAGTGAAACCTAAACATGAAAACGGTTACTGCAAAGGAACGGTTAAACCTAGAAGAACGAAAATTGATGAGCCAGTGGGAATCGTGTACTGATCATTAAATGAAAGTATCATCAAGATTGGGTGAAAAAATTTTTGCTGATATTTCAGGAAAATCTTAGTTTTTTGGAAGCTTGGCAACCCCTTTCAATGAAAGTGATTCTCGTCAGTCTCTGCTTGGGGCTACTTCAATAGGACACAAACCATAGCGATAGAACTTGGAGCTGCATTATTTTGCCAAGTTTCAAAGAGCTAGCATATACCGTGTTTGATTTAGAGTTCCAACTGCATGTATCCATATAGGAGAAAACAGAGTGAAACCTAAACATGAAAAGGGTTACTGCAAAGAAACGGTTTAACCTAGAAGAACGAAATTTGGTGAGCCAAGTGGGATTGGTGTACTGATCATTAAATGGAAGTATCATCAAGATGGGGTGAAAAAATGTTTGCTGAGATTTCAGGAAACTCGTAGTTTTTTGGAAGCTTGGCAACCCCTTTCAATGAAAGTGATTCTCGTCAGTCTCTGCTTGGGGCTACTTCAATAGGACACAAACCATAGCGATAGAACTTGGAACTACATTATTGTGCCAAGTTTCAAAGAGCTAGCACAAACCGTGTTTGATTTAGAGTTCCAACTACATGTATCCATATAGGAGAAAACAGAGTGAAACCTAAACATGAAAACGGTTACTGCAAAGGAACGGTTAAACCTAGAAGAACGAAAATTGTGAGCCAGTGGGAATCGTGTACTGATCATTAAATGAAAGTATCATCAAGATTGGGTGAAAACATGTTTGCTGATATTTCAGGAAACTCGTAGTTTTTTGGAAGCTTGGCAACCCCTTTCAATGAAAGTGATTCTCGTCAGTCTCTGCTTGGGGCTACTTCAATAGGACACAAACCATAGTGATAGAACTTGGAGCTACATTATTTTGCCAAGTTTCAAAGAGCTAGCATAAACCGTGTTTGATTTAGAGTTCCAACTGCATGTATCCATATAGGAGAAAACAGAGTGAAACCTAAACATGAAAAGGGTAACTGCAAAGAAACGGTTTAACCTAGAAGAACGAAATTTGGTGAGCCAAGTGGGATTGGTGTACTGATCATTAAATGGAAGTATCATCAAGATTGGGTGATAAAATATTAGCTGAGATTTCAGGCAACTCGTAGTTTTTTGGAAGCTTGGCAACCCCTTTCAATGAAAGTGATTCTCGTCAGTCTCTGCTTGGGGCTACTTCAATAGGACACAAACCATAGCGATAGAACTTGGAACTACATTATTGTGCCAAGTTTCAAAGAGCTAGCACAAACCGTGTTTGATTTAGAGTACCAACTGCATGTATCCATATAGGAGAAAACAGAGTGAAACCTAAACATGAAAAGGGTAACTGCAAAGAAACGGTTTAACCTAGAAGAACGAAATTTGGTGAGCCAAGTGGGATTGGTGTACTGATCATTAAACGGAAATATCATCAAGATTGGGTGAAAAAATGTTTGCTGAGATTTCAGGAAACTCGTAGTTTTTTGGAAGCTTGGCAACCCCTTTCAATGAAAGTGATTCTCGTCAGTCTCTGCTTGGGGCTACTTCAATAGGACACAAACCATAGCGATAGAACTTGGAACTACTTTATTGTGCCAGGTTTCAAAGAGCTAGCACAAACCGTGTTTGATTTAGAGTTCCAAATACATGTATCCATATAGGAGAAAACAGAGTGAAACCTAAACATGAAAACGGTTACTGCAAAGGAACGGTTTAACCTAGAAAAACGAAATTTGTTGAGCCAAGTGGGATTGGTGTACTGATCATTAAATGGAAGTATCATCAAGATGGGGTGAAAAAATGTTTGCTGAGATTTCTGGAAACTCGTAGTTTTTTGGAAGCTTGGCAACCCCTTTCAATGAAAGTGATTCCCGTCAGTCTCTGCTTGGGGCTACTTCAATAGGACACAAACCATAGCGATAGAACTTGGAACTACTTTATTGTGCCACGTTTCAAAGAGCTAGCACAAACCGTGTTTGATTTAGAGTTCCAAATACATGTATCCATATAGGAGAAAACAGAGTGAAACCTAAACATGAAAACGGTTACTGCAAAGAAACGGTTTAACCTAGAAGAATGAAATTTGGTGAGCCAAGTGGGATTGGTGTACTGATCATTAAATGGAAGTATCATCAATATGGGGTGAAAAAATGTTTGCTGAGATTTCAGGAAACTCGTAGTTTTTTGGAAGCTTGGCAACCCCTTTCAATGAAAGTGATTCTCGTCAGTCTCTGCTTGGGGCTACTTCAATAGGACACAAACCATAGCGATAGAACTTGGAACTACATTATTGTGCCAAGTTTCAAAGAGCTATTATAAACCGTGTTTGATTTAGAGTTCCAACTACATGTATCCATATAGGAGAAAACAGAGTGAAACCTAAACATGAAAACGGTTACTGTAAAGGAACGGTTTAACCTAAAAGAACGAAATTTGGTGAGCCAACTGGGATTGGTGTACTGAAAAATAAATGGAAGTATCATCAAGATTGGGTGAAAAAATGTTTGCTGAGATTTCAGGAAACTCGTAGTTGTTTGGAAGCTTGGCAACCCCTTTCAATGAAAGTGATTTGCGTCACTCTCTGCTTGGGGCTACTTCAATAGGACACAAACCATAGCTATAGAACTTGGAAATACATTATTGTCCCAAGTTTCAAAGAGCTAGCACAAACCGTGTTTGATTTAGAGTTCCAACTACATGTAACCATATAGGAGAAAACAGAGTGAAACCTAAACATGAAAACGGTTACTGCAAAGGAACGGTTTAACCTAGAAGAACGAAATTTGGTGAGCCAAGTGGGATTGGTGTACTGATCATTAAAAGGAAGTATCATCAAGATTGGGTGAAAAAAGGTTTGCTGAGATTTCAGGAAACTCGTAGTTTTTTGGAAGCTTGGCAACCCCTTTCAATGAAAGTGATTCTCGTCAGTCTCTGCTTGGGGGTACTTCAATAGGATACAAACCATAGCGATAGAACATGGAACTACATTATTGTGCCAAGTTTCAAACAGCTAGCACAAACGGTGTTTGATTTAGAGTTCCAACTACATGTATCCATATAGGAGAAAACAGAGTGAAACCTAAACATGAAAACGGTTACTGGAAAGTAACGGTTAAACCTAGAAGAACGAAAATTGGTGAGCCAGTGGGAATCGTGTACTGATCATTAAATGAAAGTATCATCAAGATTGGGTGAAAAAATGTTTGCTGAGATTTCAGGAAACTCGTAGTTTTTTGGAAGATTGGCAACCCCTTTCAATGAAAGTGATTCTCGTCAGTCTCTGCTTGGGGCTACTTCAATAGGACACAAACCATAGTGATAGAACTTGGAACTACATTATTTTGCCAAGTTTCAAAGAGCTAGCATAAACCGTGTTTGATTTAGAGTTCCAACTGCATGTATCCATATAGGAGAAAACAGAGTGAAACCTAAACATGAAAAGGGTAACTGCAAAGAAACGGTTTAACCTAGAAGAACGAAATTTGGTGAGCCAAGTGGGATTGGTGTACTGATCATTAATTGGAAGTATCATCAAGATTGGGTGAAAAAATGATGGCTGAGATTTCAGGAAACTCGTAGTTTTTTGGAAGCTTGGCAACCCCTTTCAATGAAAGTGATTCGCATCAGTCTCTGCTTGGGGCTACTTCAATAGGACACAAACCATAGCGATAGAACTTGAAACTACATTATTGTGCCAAGTTTCAAAGAGCTAGCACAAACCGTGTTTGATTTAGAGTTCCAACTACATGTATCCATATAGGAGAAAACAGAGTGAAACCTAAACATGAAAACGGTTACTGTAAAGGAACGGTTTTAACCTAGAAGAACGAAATTTGGTGAGCCAACTGGGATTAGTGTACTGAAAAACAAATGGAAGTATCATCAAGATTGGGTGAAAAAATGTTTGCTGAGATTTCAGGAAACTCGTAGTTTTTTGGAAGCTTGGCAACCCCTTTCAATGAAAGTGATTCGCGTCAGTCTCTGCTTGGGGCTACTTCAATAGGACACAAACCATAGTGATAGAACTTGGAACTACATTATTGTGCCAAGTTTCAAAGAGCTAGCACAAACCGTGTTTGATTTAGAGTTCCAACTACATGTATCCATATAGGAGAAAAGAGAGTGAAACCTAAACATGAAAACGGTTACTGCAAAGGAACGGTTTAACCTAGAAGAACGAAATTTGGTGAGCCAAGTGGGATTGGTGTACTGATCATTAAAAGGAAGTATCATCAATATTGGGTGAAAAAAATGTTTGCTGAGATTTCAGAAACTCGTAGTTTTTTGGAAGCTTGGCAACCCCTTTCAATGAAAGTGATTCTCGTCAGTCTCTGCTTGGGGCTACTTCAATAGGACACAAAACATAGCGGATAGAACTTGGAACTACATTATTGTGCCAAGTTTCAAAGAGCGAGCACAAACCGTGTTTGATTTAGAGTTCCAACTACATGTATCCATATAGGAGAAAACAGAGTGAAACCTAAACATGAAAACGGTTACTGCAAAGGAACGGTTTAACCTAGAAGAACGAAATTTGGTGAGCCAAGTGGGATTGGTGTACTGATCATTAAATGGAAGTATCATCAAGATTGGGTGAAAAAATGTTTGCTGAGATTTCAGGAAACTCGTAGTTTTTGGAAGCTTGGCAACCCCTTTCAATGAAAGTGATTCTGCTTGGGGCTACTTCAATAGGACACAAACCATAGCGATAGAACTTGAAACTACATTATTGTGCCAAGTTTCAAAGAGCTAGCACAAACCGTGTTTGATTTAGAGTTCCAACTACATGTATCCATATAGGAGAAAACAGAGTGATACCTAAACATGAAAACGGTTACTGCAAAGGAACGGTTTAACCTAGAAGAACGAAATTTGGTGAGCCAAGTGGGATTGGTGTACTGATCATTAAATGGAAGTATCATCAAGATTGGGTGAAAAAATGTTTGCTGAGATTTCAGGAAACTCGTAGTTTTTGGGAAGCTTGGCAACCCCTTTCAATGAAAGTGATTCGCATCAGTCTCTGCTTGGGGCTACTTCAATAGGACACAAACCATAGCGATAGAACTTGGAACTACATTATTGTGCCAAGTTTCAAAGAGCTAGCACAAACCGTGTTTGATTTAGAGTTCCAACTACATGTATCCATATAGGAGAAAACAGAGTGAAACCTAAACATGAAAACGGTTACTGCAAAGGAACGGTTTAACCTAGAAGAACGAAATTTGGTGAGCCAAGTGGGATTGGTGTACTGATCATTAAATGGAAGTATCATCAAGATTGGGTGAAAAAATGTTTGCTGAGATTTCAGGAAACTCGTAGTTTTTTGGAAGCTTGGCAACCCCTTTCAATGAAAGTGATTCTCGTCAGTCTCTGCTTGGGGCTACTTCAATAGGACACAAACCATAGTGATAGAACTTGGAACTACATTATTGTGCCAAGTTTCAAAGAGCTAGCACAAACCGTGTTAGATTTAGAGTTCCAACTACATGTATCCATATAGGAGAAAACAGAGTGAAACCTAAATATGAAAACGGTTATTGCAAAGAAACGGTTTAACCTAGAAGAATGAAATGTGGTGAGCCAAGTGGGATTGGTGTACTGATCATTAAATGGAAGTATCATCTAGATTTTGTGAAAAAATGTTTGCTGAGATTTCAGGAAACTCGTAGTTTTTTGGAAGCTTGGCAACCCCTTTCAATGAAAGTGATTCTCGTCAGTCTCTGCTTGGGGCTACTTCAATAGGACAGAAACCATAGCGATAGAACTTGGAACTACATTATTGTGCCAAGTTTCAAAGAGCTAGCACAAACCGTGTTTGATTTAGAGTTCCAACTACATGTATCCATATAGGAGAAAACAGAGTGAAACCTAAACATGAAAACGGTTACTGCAAAGGAACGGTTAAACCTAGAAGAACGAAAATTGATGAGCCAGTGGGAATCGTGTACTGATCATTAAATGAAAGTATCATCAAGATTGGGTGAAAAAATTTTTGCTGATATTTCAGGAAAATCTTAGTTTTTTGGAAGCTTGGCAACCCCTTTCAATGAAAGTGATTCTCGTCAGTCTCTGCTTGGGGCTACTTCAATAGGACACAAACCATAGCGATAGAATTTGGAGCTGCATTATTTTGCCAAGTTTCAAAGAGCTAGCATAAACCGTGTTTGATTTAGAGTTCCAACTGCATGTATCCATATAGGAGAAAACAGAGTGAAACCTAAACATGAAAAGGGTTACTGCAAAGAAACGGTTTAACCTAGAAGAACGAAATTTGGTGAGCCAAGTGGGATTGGTGTACTGATCATTAAATGGAAGTATCATCAAGATGGGGTGAAAAAATGTTTGCTGAGATTTCAGGAAACTCGTAGTTTTTTGGAAGCTTGGCAACCCCTTTCAATGAAAGTGATTCTCGTCAGTCTCTGCTTGGGGCTACTTCAATAGGACACAAACCATAGCGATAGAACTTGGAACTACATTATTGTGCCAAGTTTCCAAAGAGCTAGCACAAACCGTGTTTGATTTAGAGTTCCAACTACATGTATCCATATAGGAGAAAACAGAGTGAAACCTAAACATGAAAACGGTTACTGCAAAGGAACGGTTAAACCTAGAAGAACGAACAATGTGTGAGCCAGTGGGAATCGTGTACTGATCATTAAATGAAAGTATCATCAAGATTGGGTGAAAACATGTTTGCTGATATTTCAGGAAACTCGTAGTTTTTTGGAAGCTTGGCAACCCCTTTCAATGAAAGTGATTCTCGTCAGTCTCTGCTTGGGGCTACTTCAATAGGACACAAACCATAGCGATAGAACTTGGAGCTACATTATTTTGCCAAGTTTCAAAGAGCTAGCATAAACCGTGTTTGATTTAGAGTTCCAACTGCATGTATCCATATAGGAGAAAACAGAGTGAAACCTAAACATGAAAAGGGTAACTGCAAAGAAACGGTTTAACCTAGAAGAACGAAATTTGGTGAGCCAAGTGGGATTGGTGTACTGATCATTAAATGGAAGTCATCAAGATTGGGTGATAAAATATTAGCTGAGATTTCAGGCAACTCGTAGTTTTTTGGAAGCTTGGCAACCCCTTTCAATGAAAGTGATTCTCGTCAGTCTCTGCTTGGGGCTACTTCAATAGGACACAAACCATAGCGATAGAACTTGGAACTACATTATTGTGCCAAGTTTCAAAGAGCTAGCACAAACCGTGTTTGATTTAGTGTCCAACTACATGTATCCATATAGGAGAAAACAGAGTGAAACCTAAACATGAAAACGGTACCTGAAAAGAAACGGTTTAACCTAGAAGAACGAAATTTGGTGAGCCAAGTGGGATTGGTGTACTGATCATTAAATGGAAGTATCATCAAGATTGGGTGAAAAAATGTTTGCTGAGATTTCAGGAAACTCGTAGTTTTTTGGAAGCTTGGCAACCCCTTTCAATGAAAGTGATTCTCGTCAGTCTCTGCTTGGGGCTACTTCAATAGGACACAAACCATAGCGATAGAACTTGGAGCTACTTTTATTGTGCCAGGTTTCAAAGAGCTAGCACAAACCGTGTTTGATTTAGAGTTCCAAATACATGTATCCATATAGGAAAAAACAGAGTGAAACCGAAACATGAAAACGGTTACTGCAAAGGAACGGTTTAACCTAGAAGAACGAAATTTGTTGAGCCAAGTGGGATTGGTGTACTGATCATTAAATGGAAGTATCATCAAGATGGGGTGAAAAAATGTTTGCTGAGATTTCTGGAAACTCGTAGTTTTTTGGAAGCTTGGCAACCCCTTTCAATGAAGTGATTCCCGTCAGTCTCTGCTTTGGGGCTACTTCAATAGGACAGAAACCATAGCGATTAGAACTTGGAACTACCTTTATTGTGCCACGTTTCAAAGAGCTAGCACAAACCGTGTTTGATTTAGAGTTCCAAATACATGTATCCATATAGGAGAAAACAGAGTGAAACCTAAACATGAAAACGGTTACTGCAAAGAAACGGTTTAACCTAGAAGAATGAACTTGGTGAGCCAAGTGGGATTGGTGTACTGATCATTAAATGGAAGTATCATCAATATGGGGTGAAAAAATGTTTGCTGAGATTTCAGGAAACTCGTAGTTTTTGGAAGCTTGGCAACCCCTTTCAATGAAAGTGATTCTCGTCAGTCTCTGCTTGGGGCTACTTCAATAGGACACAAACCATAGCGATAGAACTTGGAACTACATTATTGTGCCAAGTTTCAAAGAGCTAGCACAAACCGTGTTTGATTTAGAGTTCCAACTACATGTATCCATATAGGAGAAAACAGAGTGAAACCTAAACATGAAAACGGTTACTGCAAAGGAACGGTTAACCTAGAAGAACGAAATTTGTTGAGCCAAGTGGGATTGGTGTACTGATCATTAAATGGAAGTATCATCAAGATGGGGTGAAAAAATGTTTGCGATACTTCAGGAAAATCGTAGTTTTTGGAAGCTTGGCAACCCCTTTCAATGAAAGTGATTCTCGTCAGTCTCTGCTTGGGGCTACTTCAATAGGACACAAACCATAGCGATAGATCTTGGAACTACATTATTGTGCCAAGTTTTCAAAGAGCTAGCATAAACCGTGTTTGATTTAGAGTTCCAACTACATGTATCCATATAGGAGAAAACAGAGTAAAACCTAAACATGAAAACGGTTACTGTAAAGGAACGGTTTAACCTAGAAGAAAGAAATTTAGTGAGCCAAGTGGGATTGGTGTACTGATCATTAAATGGAAGTATCAATCAAGATTGGGTGAAAAAAATGTTTGCTGAGATTTCAGGAAACTCGTAGTTTTTTGGAAGCTTGGCAACCCCTTTCAATGAAAGTGATTCGCGTCAGACTCTGCTTGGGGCTACTTTAATAGGACAGAAACCATAGCGATAGAACTTGGAACTACATTATTGTGCCAAGTTTCAAAGAGCTAGCACAAACCGCTGTTTGATTTAGAGTTCCAACTACATGTATCCATATAGGAGAAAACAGAGTGAAACCTAAACATGAAAACGGTTACTGCAAAGGAACGGTTAAACCTAAAAGATCGAAATTTGGTGAACCAAGTGGGATTGGTGTATTGATCATTAAATGGAAGTATCATCAAGATTGGGTGAAAAAATGTTTGCTGAGATTTCAGGAAAATCGTAGTTTTTTGGAAGCTTGGCAACCCCTTTCAATGAAAGTGATTCGCGTCAGACTCTGCTTGGGGCTACTTTAATAGGACAGAAACCATAGCGATAGAACTTGGAACTACATTATTGTGCCAGGTTTCAAAGAGCTAGCACAAACCGTGTTTGATTTAGAGTTCCAACTACATGTATCCATATAGGAGAAAACAGAGTAAAACCTAAACATGAAAACGGTTACTGTAAAGGATCGGTTTAACCTAGAAGAAAGAAAATTTAGTGAGCCAAGTGGGATTGGTGTACTGATCATTAAATGGAAGTATCATCAAGATTGGGTGAAAAAAATGTTTGCTGAGATTTCAGGAAACTCGTAGTTTTTTGGAAGCTTGGCAACCCCTTTCAATGAAAGTGATTCGCGTCAGACTCTGCTTGGGGCTACTTTAATAGGACAGAAACCATAGCGATAGAACTTGGAATACATTATTGTGCCAAGTTTCAAAGAGCTAGCACAAAACCGTGTTTGATTTAGAGTTCCAACTACATGTATCCATATAGGAGAAAACAGAGTGAAACCTAAACATGAAAACGGTTACTGCAAAGAAACGGTTTAACCTAGAAGAATGAAATTTGGTGAGCCAAGTGGGATTGGTGTATTGATCATTAAATGGAAGTATCATCAAGATTGGGTGAAAAAATGTTTGCTGAGATTTCAGGAAACTCGTTTTTTTGGAAGCTTGGCAACCCCTTTCAATGAAAGTGATTCGCGTCAGTCTCTGCTTGGGGCTACTTCAATAGGACACAAACCATAGCGATAGAACTTGGAACTACATTATTGTGCCAAGTTTCAAAGAGCTAGCACAAACCGTGTTTGATTTAGAGTTCCAACTACATGTATCCATATAGGAGAAAACAGAGTGAAACCTAAACATGAAAACGGTTACTGCAAAGGAACGGTTTAACCTAGAAGAACGAAATTTGGTGAGGCAAGTGGGATTGGTGTACTGATCATTAAATGGAAGTATCATCAAGATTGGGTGAAAAAATGTTTGCTGAGATTTCAGGAAAATCGTAGTTTTTTGGAAGCTTGGCAACCCCTTTCAATGAAAGTGATTCTCGTCAGTCTCTGCTTGGGGCTACTTCAATAGGACACAAACCATAGCGATAGAACTTGGAACTACATTATTGTGCCAAGTTTCAAAGAGCTAGCACAAACCGTGTTTGATTTAGAGTTCCAACTACATGTATCCATAGAGGAGAAAACAGAGTGAAACCTAAACATGAAAACGGTTACTGCAAAGGAACGGTTTAATCCTAGAAGAACGAAAATTGGTGAGCCAGTGGGAATCGTGTACTGATCATTAAATGAAAGTATCATCAAGATTGGGTGAAAACATGTTTGCTGATATTTCAGGAAAATCGTAGTTTTTTGGAAGCTTGGCAACCCCTTTCAATGAAAGTGATTCTCGTCAGTCTCTGCTTGGGGCTACTTCAATAGGACACAAACCATAGCGATAGAACTTGGAGCTACATTATTTTGCCAAGTTTCAAAGAGCTAGCATAAACCGTGTTTGATTTAGAGTTCCAACTGCATGTATCCATATAGGAGAAAACAGAGTGAAACCTAAACATGAAAAGGGTAACTGCAAAGGAAACGGTTTAACCTAGAAGAACGAAATTTGTTGAGCCAAGTGGGATTGGTGTACTGATCATTAAATGGAAGTATCATCAAGATTGGGTGAAAAAATGTTTGCTGAGATTTCAAGGAAACTCGTAGTTTTTTTGGAAGCTTGGGCAACCCTTTCAATGAAAGTGATTCTCGTCAGTCTCTGCTTGGGGCTACTTCAATAGGACACAAACCATAGCGATAGAACTTGGAACTACATTATTGTGCCAAGTTTCAAAGAGCTAGCACAAACCATGTTTGATTTAGAGTTCCAACTACATGTATCCATATAGGAGAAAACAGAGTAAAACCTAAACATGAAAACGGTTACTGTAAAGGAAAGGTTTAACCTAGAAGAACGAAATTTGGTGAGCCAAGTGGGATTGGTGTACTGATCATTAAATGGAAGTATCATCAAGATTGGGTGAAAAAATGTTTGCTGAGATTTCAGGAAACTCGTAGTTTTTTGGAAGCTTGGCCACCCCTTTCAATGAAAGTGATTCGCGTCAGTCTCTGCTTGGGGCTACTTCAATAGGACAGAAACCATAGCGATAGAACTTGGAACTACATTATTGTGCCAAGTTTCAAAGAGCTAGCACAAACCGTGTTTGATTTAGAGTTCCAACTACATGTATCCATATAGGAGAAAACAGAGTGAAACCTAAACATGAAAACGGGTACTGCAAAGGAACGGTTTAACCTAGAAGAACGAAATTTGGTGAGGCAAGTGGGATTGGTGTACTGATCATTAAATGGAAGTATGATCAAGATTGGGTGAAAAAATGTTTGCTGAGATTTCAGGAAACTTGTAGTTTTTGGGAAGCTTGGCAACCCCTTTCAATGAAAGTGATTCTCGTCAGTCTCTGCTTTGGGCTACTTCAATAGGACACAAACCATAGCGATAGAACTTGGAACTACATTATTTTGCCAAGTTTCAAAGAGCTAGCATAAACCGTGTTTGATTTAGAGTTCCAAATGCTTGTATCCATATAGGAGAAAACAGAGTGAAACCTAAACATGAAAAGGGTAATTGCAAAGAAACGGTTTAACCTAGAAGAACGAAATTTGGTGAGCCAAGTGGGATTGGAGTACTGATCATTAAATGGAAGTATCATCAAGATTGGGTGAAAAAATGTTTGCTGAGATTTCATTTAACTAGTAGTTTTTTGGAAGCTTGGCAACCCCTTTCAATGAAAGTGATTCGCGTCAGTCTCTGCTTGGGGCTACTTCAATAGGACACAAACCATAGCGAAAGAACTTGGAACTACATTATTATGCCAAGTTTCAAAGAGCTAGCACAAACCGTGTTTGATTTAGAGTTCCAACTCCATGTATCCATATAGGAGAAAACAGAGTGAAATCTAAACATGAAAAGGGTAACTGCAAAGAAACGGTTTAACCTAGAAGAACGAAATTTAGTGAGGCAAGTGGATTGGTGTACTGATCATTAAATGGAAGTATCATCAAGATTGGGTGAAAAAATGTTTGTAGACATTTCAGGAACTTGTAGTTTTTGGGAATCTTGGCAACCCCTTTCAATGAAAGTGAGTCGCGTCAGTCTCTGCTTGGGGCTACTTCAATAGGACACAAACCATAGCGATAGAACTTGGAACTACATTATTTTGCCAAGTTTCAAAGAGCTAGCATAAACCGTGTTTGATTTAGAGTCCCAACTGCTTGTATCCATATAGGAGAAAACAGAGTGAAACCTAAACATGAAAAGGGTAATTGCAAAGAAACGGTTTAACCTAGAAGAACGAAATTTGGTGAGCCAAGTGGGATTGAGGTACTGATCATTAAATGGAAGTATCATCAAGATTGGGTGAAAAAATGTTTGCTGAGATTTCAGGAAACTCGTAGTTTTTTGGAAGCTTGGCAACCCCTTTCAATGAAAGTGATTCGCGTCAGTCTATGCTTGGGGCTACTTCAATAGGACAAAAAACATAGCGATAGAACTTGGAACTACTTTATTGTGCCAAGTTTCAAAGAGCTAGCACAAACCGTGTTTGATTTAGAGTTCCAACTACATGTATCCATATAGGAGAAAACAGAGTGAAACCTAAACATGAAAACGGTTACTGCAAAGGAACGGTTAAACCTAGAAGAACGAAAATTGGTGAGCCAGTGGGATTGGTGTACTGATCATTAAATGAAAGTATCATCAAGATTGGGTGAAAAAATGTTTGCTGAGATTTCAGGAAACTCGTAATTTTTTGGAAGCTTGGCAACCCCTTTCAATGAAAGTGATTCTCGTCAGTCTCTGCTTGGGGCTACTTCAATAGGACAAAAACCATAGCGATAGAACTTGGAACTACATTATTGTGCCAAGTTTCAAATAGCTAGCACAAACCGTGTTTGATTTAGAGTTCCAACTACATGTATCCATATAGGAGAAAACAGAGTGAAACCTAAACATGAAAACGGTTACTGCAAAGGAACGGTTAAACCTAGAAGAACGAAAATTGGTGAGCCAGTGGGATTGGTGTACTGATCATTAAATGAAAGTATCATCAAGATTGGGTGAAAAAATGTTTGCTGAGATTTCAGGAAACTCGTAGTTTTTGAGAAGCTTGGCAACCCCTTTCAATGAAAGTGATTTGCGTCAGTCTCTGCTTGGGGCTACTTCAATAGGACACAAACCTTAGCGATAGAACTTGGAACTACATTATTGTGCCAAGTTTCAAAGAGCTAGCACAAACCGTGTTTGATTTAGAGTTCCAACTACATGTATCCATATAGGAGAAAACAGACTGAAACCTAAACATGAAAACGGTTCCTGCAAAGGAACGGTTTAACCTAGAAGAACGAAATTTGTTGTGCCAAGTGGGATTGGTGTACTGATCATTAAATGGAAGTATCATCAAGATTGTGTGAAAAAATATTTGCTGATATTTCAGGAAAATCGTACTTTTTTGGAAGCTTGGCAACCCCTTTCAATGAAAGTGATTCTCATCAGTCTCTGCTTGGGGCTACTTCAATAGGACACAAACCATAGCGATAGATCTTGGAACTACATTGTTGTGCCAAGTTTCAAAGAGCTAGCATAAACCGTGTTTGATTTAGAGTTCCAACTGCATGTATCCATATAGGAGAAAACAGAGTGAAACCTAAACATGAAAAGGGTAACAGCAAAGAAACGGTTTAACCTAGAAGAACGAAATTCGGTGAGCCAAGTGGGATTGGTGTACTGATCATTAAATGGAAGTATGATCAAGATTGGGTGAAAAAATGTTTGCTGAGATTTCAGGAAACTCGTAGTTTTTTGGAAGCTTGGCAACCCCTTTCAATGAAAGTGATTCTCGTCAGTCTCTGCTTGGGGCTACTTCAATAGGACAGAAACCATAGCGATAGAACTTGGAACTACATTCTTGTGCCAAGGTTCAAAGAGCTAGCACAAACCGTGTTTGATTTAGAGTTCCAACTACATGTATCCATATAGGAGAAAACAGAGTGAAACCTAAACATGAAAACGGTTACTGCAAAGGAACGGTTCAACCTAGAAGAACGAAATTTGGTGAGCCAAGAGGGATTGGTGTATTGATCATTAAATGGAAGTATCATCAAGATTGGGTGAAAAAATGTTTGCTGAGATTTCAGGAAACTCGTAGTTTTTTGGAAGCTTGGCAACCCCTTTCAATGAAAGTGATTCTCGTCAGTCTCTGCTTGGGGCTACTTCAATAGGACAAAAACCATAGCGATAGAACTTGGAACTACATTATTGTGCCAAGTTTCAAAGAGCTAGCACAAACCGTGTTTGATTTAGAGTTCCAACTACATGTATCCATATAGGAGAAAACAGAGTGAAACCTAAACATGAAAATGGTTACTGCAAAGGAACGGTTAAACCTAGAAGAACGAAAATTGGTGAGCCAGTGGGATTGGTGTACTGATCATTAAATGAAAGTATCATCAAGATTGGGTGAAAAAATGTTTGCTGATATTTCAGGAAACTCGTAGATTTTTGGAAGCTTGGCAACCCCTTTCAATGAAAGTGATTCTCATCAGTGTCTGCTTGGGGCTACTTCAATAGGACACAAACCATAGCGATAGAACTTGGAGCTACATTATTTTGCCAAGTTTCAAAGAGCTAGCATAAACCGTGTTTGATTTAGAGTTCCAACTGCATGTATCCATATAGGAGAAAACAGAGTGAAACCTAAACATGAAAAGGGTAACTGCAAAGAAACGGTTTAACCTAGAAGAACGAAATTTGTTGAGCCAAGTGGGATTGGTGTACTGATCATTAAATGGAAGTATCATCAAGATTGGGTGAAAAAATGTTTGCTGAGATTTCAGGAAACTCGTAGTTTTTTGGTAGCTTGGCAACCCCTTTCAATGAAAGTGATTCTCGTCAGTCTCTGCTTGGGGCTACTTCAATAGGACACAAACCATAGCGATAGAACTTGGAACTACATTCTTGTGCCAAGTTTCAAAGAGCTAGCACAAACCGTGTTTGATTTAGAGTTCCAACTACATGTATCCATATAGGAGAAAACAGAGTGAAACCAAAACATGAAAACGGTTACTGCAAAGGATCGGTTCAACCTAGAAGAACGAAATTTGGTGAGCCAAGTGGGATTGGTGTATTGATCATTAAATGGAAGTATCATCCAGATTGGGTGAAAAAATGTTTGCTGAGATTTCAGGAAACTCGTAGTTTTTTGGAAGCATGGCAACCCCCTTTCAATGAAAGTGATTCTCGTCATTCTCTGCTTGGGGCTACTTCAATAGGACAAAAACCATAGCGATAGAACTTGGAACTACATTATTGTGCCAAGTTTCAAAGAGCTAGCATAAACCGTGTTTGATTTAGAGTTCCAACTACATGTACCCATATACGAGAAAACAGAGTGAAACCTAAACATGAAAACGGTTACTGCAAAGGAACGGTTAAACCTAGAAGAACGAAAATTGGTGAGCCAGTGGGATTGGTGTACTGATCATTAAATGAAAGTATCATCAAGATTGGGTGAAAAATGTTTGCTGATATTTCAGGAAACTCGTAGTTTTTTGGAAGCTTGGCAACCCCTTTCAATGAAAGTGATTCTCGTCAGTCTCTGCTTGGGGCTACTTCAATAGGACACAAACCATAGCGATAGAACTTGGAGCTACATTATTTTGCCAAGTTTCAAAGAGCTAGCATAAACCGTGTTTGATTTAGAGTTCCAACTGCATGTATCCATATAGGAGAAAACAGAGTGAAACCTAAACATGAAAAGGGTAACTGCAAAGAAACGGTTTAACCTAGAAGAACGAAATTTGGTGAGCCAAGTGGGATTGGTGTACTGATCATTAAATGGAAGTATCATCAAGATTGGGTGAAAAAATGTTTGCTGAGATTTCAGGAAACTCGTAGTTTTTTGGTAGCTTGGCAACCCCTTTCAATGAAAGTGATTCTCGTCAGTCTCCGCTTGGGGCTACTTCAATAGGACACAAACCATAGCGATGGAACTTGGAACTACATTATTGTGCCAAGTTTCAAAGAGCTAGCACAAACCGTGTTTGATTTAGAGTTCCAACTACATGTATCCATATAGGAGAAAACAGAGTGAAACCTAAACATGAAAATGGTTACTGCAAAGGAACGGTTTAACCTAGAAGAACGAAATTTGGTGAGGCAAGTGGGACTGGTGTATTGATCATTAAATGGAAGTATCATCAAGATTGGGTGAAAAAATGTTTGCTGAGATTTCAGGAAACTCGTAGTTTTTTGGAAGCATGGCAACCCCTTTCAATGAAAGTGATTCTCGTCAGTCTCTGCTTGGGGCTACTTCAATAGGACAAAAACCATAGCGATAGAACTTGGAACTACATTATTGTGCCAAGTTTCAAAGAGCTAGCACAAACCGTGTTTGATTTAGAGTTCCAACTACATGTCCCCATATAGGAGACAACAGAGTGAAACCTAAACATGAAAACGGTTACTGCAAAGGAACGGTTAAACCTAGAAGAACGAAAATTGGTGAGCCAGTGGGATTGGTGTACTGATCATTAAATGAAAGTATCATCAAGATTGGGTGAAAAAATGTTTGCTGATATTTCAGGAAACTCGTAGTTTTTTGGAAGCTTGGCAACCCCTTTCAATGAAAGTGATTCTCGTCAGTCTCTGCTTGGGGCTACTTCAATAGGACACAAACCATAGCGATAGAACTTGGAGCTACATTATTTTGCCAAGTTTCAAAGAGCTAGCATAAACCGTGTTTGATTTAGAGTTCCAACTGCATGTATCCATATAGGAGAAAACAGAGTGAACCTAAACATGAAAAGGGTACCTGCAAAGAAACGGTTTAACCTAGAAGAACGAAATTTGGTGAGCCAAGTGGGATTGGTGTACTGATCATTAAATGGAAGTATCATCAAGATTGAGTGAAAAAATGTTTGCTGAGATTTCAGGAAACTCGTAGTTTTTTGGAAGCTTGGCAACCCCTTTCAATGAAAGTGATTCTCTTCAGTATCTGCTTGGGGCTACTTCAATAGGACACAAACCATAGCGATAGAACTTGGAACTACATTATTGTGCCAAGTTTCAAAGAGATAGCACAAACCGTGTTTGATTTAGAGTTCCAACTACATGTATCCATATAGGAGAAAACAGAGTAAAACCTAAACATGAAAACGGTTTCTTTAAAGGAACGGTTTAACCTAGAAGAACGAAATTTGGTGATCCAACTGGATTGGTGTACTGATAAATAAATGGAAGTATCATCAAGATTGGGTGAAAAAATGTTTGCTGAGATTCAGGAAACTCGTAGTTTTTTGGAAGCTTGGCAACCCCTTTCAATGAAAGTGATTCTCGTCAGTCTCTGCTTGGGGCTACTTCAATAGGACACAAACCATAGTGATAGAACTTGGAACTACATTATTTTGCCAAGTTTCAAAGAGCTAGCATAAACCGTGTTTGATTTAGAGTTCCAAAAGCTTGTATCCATATAGGAGAAAACAGAGTGAAACCTAAACATGAAAAGGGTAATTGCAAAGAAACGGTTTAACCTAGAAGATCGAAATTTGGTGAGCCAAGTGGGATTGGAGTACTGATCATTAAATGGAAGTATCATCAAGATTGGGTGAAAAAATGTTTGCTGAGATTTCATTTAACTAGTAGTTTTTTGGAAGCTTGGCAACCCCTTTCAATGAAAGTGATTCGCGTCAGTCTCTGCTTGGGGCTACTTCAATAGGACACAAACCATAGCGAAAGAACTTGGAACTACATTATTTTGCCAAGTTTCAAAGAGCTAGCACAAACCGTGTTTGATTTAGAGTTCCAACTCCACGTATCCATATAGGAGAACACAGAGTGAAACCTAAATATGAAAACGGTTACTGCAAAGGAACGGTTTAACATAGAAGAACGAAATTTGGTGAGCCAAGTGGGATTGGTGTACTGATCATTTAATGGAAGTATCATCAAGATTGGGTGAAAAAATGTTTGCTGATATTTCAGGCAAATCGTAGTTTTTTGGAAGCTTGGCAACCCCTTTCAATGAAAGTGATTCTCATCAGTCTCTGCTTGGGGCTACTTCAATAGGACACAAAACATAGCGATAGATCTTGGAACTACATTATTGTGCCAAGTTTCAAAGAGCTAGCATAAACCGTGTTTGATTTAGAGTTCCAACTACATGTATCCATATAGGAGAAAACTGAGTAAAACCTAAACATGAAAACGGTTACTGTAAAGGAACGGTTTAACCTATAAGAACGAAATTTGGTGAGCCAACTGGGATTGGTGTACTGATAAATAAATGGAAGTATCATCAAGATTGGGTGAAAAAATGTTTGCTGAGATTTCAGGAAACTCGTAGTTTTTTGGAAGCTTGGCAACCCCTTTCAATGAAAGTGATTCTCGTCAGTCTCTGCTTGGGGCTACTTCAATAGGACACAAACCATAGCGATAGAACTTGGAACTACATTATTTTGCCAAGTTTCAAAGAGCTAGCATAAACCGTGTTTGATTTAGAGTTCCAACTACATGTATCCATATAGGAGAAAACAGAGTGAAACCTAAACATGAAAATGGTTACTGCAAAGGAACGGTTCAACCTAGAAGAACGAAATTTGGTGAGCCAAGTGGGATTGGTGTATTGATCATTAAATGGAAGTATCATCAAGATTGGGTGAAAAAATGTTTGCTGAGATTTCAGGAAACTCGTAGTTTTTTGGAAGCTTGGCAACCCCTTTCAATGAAAGTGATTCTCGTCAGTCTCTGCTTGGGGCTACTTCAATAGGACAAAAACCATAGCGATAGAACTTGGAACTACATTATTGTGCCAAGTTTCAAAGAGCTAGCACAAACCGTGTTTGATTTAGAGTTCCAACTACATGTATCCATATAGGAGAAAACTGAGTGAAACCTAAACATGAAAAGGGTTACTGCAAAGGTACGGTTAAATCTAGAAGAACGAAAATTTGTGAGCCAGTGGGATTGGTGTACTGATCATTAAATGAATGTATCATCAAGATTGGGTGAAAAAATGTTTGCTGAGATTTCAGGAAACTCGTAGTTTTTTGGTAGCTTGGCAACCCCTTTCAATGAAAGTGATTCTCGTCAGTCTCTGCTTGGGGCTACTTCAATAGGATACAAACCATAGCGATGGAACTTGGAACTACATTATAGTGCCAAGTTTCAAAGAGGTAGCACAAACCGTGTTTGATTTAGAGTTCCAACTACATGTATCCATATAGGAGAAAACAGACTGAAACCTAAACATGAAAATGGTTACTGCAAAGGAACGGTTTAACCTAGAAGAACGAAATTTGGTGAGGCAAGTGGGACTGGTGTACGGATCATTAAATGGAAGTATCATCAAGATTGGGTGAAAAAATGTTTGCTGAGATTTCAGGAAACTCGTAGTTTTTTGGAAGCTTGGCAACCCCTTTCAATGAAAGTGATTCTCATCAGTCTCTGCTTGGGGCTACTTCAATAGGACACAAACCATAGCGATAGAACTTGGAACTACATTATTTTCCCAAGTTTCAAAGAGCTAGCATTAACCGTGTTTGATTTAGAGTTCCAACAGCATGTATCCATATAGGAGAAAACAGAGTGAAACCTAAACATGAAAAGGGTACCTGCAAAGAAACGGTTTAACCTAGAAGAACGAAATTTGGTGAGCCAAGTGGGATTGGTGTACTGATCATTAAATGGAAGTATCATCAAGATTGGGTGAAAAAATGTTTGCTGAGATTTCAGGAAACTCGTAGTTTTTTGGAAGCTTGGCAACCCCTTTCAATGAAAGTGATTCTCATCAGTCTCTGCTTGGGGCTACTTCAATAGGACACAAACCATAGCGATAGAACTTGGAACTACATTATTTTCCCAAGTTTCAAAGAGGTAGCATTAACCGTGTTTGATTTAGAGTTCCAACTGCATGTATCCATATAGGAGAAAACAGAGTGAACCTAAACATGAAAAGGGTACCTGCAAAGAAACGGTTTAACCTAGAAGAACGAAATTTGGTAAGCCAAGTGGGATTGGTGTACTGATCATTAAATGGAAGTATCATCAAGATTGGGTGAAAAAATGTTTGCTGAGATTTCAGGAAACTCGTAGTTTTTTGGAAGCTTGGCAACCCCTTTCAATGAAAGTGATTCTCTTCAGTCTCTGCTTGGGGCTACTTCAATAGGACACAAACCAAAGCGATAGAACTTGGAACTACATTATTGTGCCAAGTTTCAAAGAGATAGCACAAACCGTGTTTGATTTAGAGTTCCAACTACATGTATCCATATAGGAGAAAACAGAGTAAAACCTAAACATGAAAACGGTTTCTTTAAAGGAACGGTTTAACCTAGAAAAACGAAATTTGGTGATCCAACTGGGATTGGTGTACTTATAAATAAATGGAAGTATCATCAAGATTGGGTGAAAAAATGTTTGCTGAGATTTCAGGAAACTCGTAGTTTTTTGGAAGCTTGGCAACCCCTTTCAATGAAAGTGATTCTCGTCAGTCTCTGCTTGGGGCTACTTCAATAGGACACAAACCATAGCGATAGAACTTGGAACTACATTATTTTGCCAAGTTTCAAAGAGCTAGCATAAACCGTGTTTGATTTAGAGTTCCAAAAGCTTGTATCCATATAGGAGAAAACAGAGTGAAACCTAAACCTGAAAAGGGTAATTGCAAAGAAACGGTTTAACCTAGAAGATCGAAATTTGGGTGAGCCAAGTGGGATTGGAGTACTGATCATTAAATGGAAGTATCATCAAGATTGGGTGAAAAAATGTTTGCTGAGATTTCATTTAACTAGTAGTTTTTTGGAAGCTTGGCAACCCCTTTCAATGAAAGTGATTCGCGTCAGTCTCTGCTTGGGGCTACTTCAATAGGACACAAACCATAGCGAAAGAACTTGGAACTACATTATTGTGCCAAGTTTCAAAGAGCTAGCACAAACCGTGTTTGATTTAGAGTTCCAACTCCACGTATCCATATAGGAGAACACAGAGTGAAACCTAAATATGAAAACGGTTACTGCAAAGGAACGGTTTAACATAGAAGAACGAAATTTGGTGAGCCAAGTGGTATTGGTGTACTGATCATTTAATGGAAGTATCATCAAGATTGGGTGAAAAAATGTTTGCTGATATTTCAGGAAAATCGTAGTTTTTTGGAAGCTTGGCAACCCCTTTCAATGAAAGTGATTCTCATCAGTCTCTGCTTGGGGCTACTTCAATAGGACACAAAACATAGCGATAGATCTTGGAACTACATTATTGTGCCAAGTTTCAAAGAGCTAGCATAAACCGTGTTTGATTTAGAGTTCCAACTACATGTATCCATATAGGAGAAAACTGAGTAAAACCTAAACATGAAAACGGTTACTGTAAAGGAACGGTTTAACCTAGAAGAACGAAATTTGGTGAGCCAACTGGGATTGGTGTACTGATAAATAAATGGAAGTATCATCAAGATTGGGTGAAAAAATGTTTGCTGAGATTTCAGGAAACTCGTAGTTTTTTGGAAGCTTGGCAACCCCTTTCAATGAAAGTGATTCTCGTCAGTCTCTGCTTGGGGCTACTTCAATAGGACACAAACCATAGCGATAGAACTTGGAACTACATTATTTTGCCAAGTTTCAAAGAGCTAGCATAAACCGTGTTTGATTTAGAGTTCCAACTGCATGTATCCATATAGGAGAAAACAGAGTGAAACCTAAACATGAAAAGGGTAACTGCAAAGAAACGGTTTAACCTAGAAGAACCAAATTTGGTGAGCCAAGTGGGATTGGTGTACTGATCATTAAATGGAAGTATCATCAAGATTGGGTGAAAAAATGTTTGCTGAGATTTCAGGAAACTCGTAGTTTTTTGGAAGCTTGGCAACCCCTTTCAATGAAAGTGATTCTCGTCAGTCTCTGCTTGGGGCTACTTCAATAGGACAGAAACCATAGCGATAGAACTTGGAACTACATTCTTGTGCCAAGTTTCAAAGAGCTAGCACA
Source organism: Urocitellus parryii (assembly GCF_045843805.1). Lineage (NCBI taxonomy): Eukaryota > Metazoa > Chordata > Mammalia > Rodentia > Sciuridae > Urocitellus > Urocitellus parryii. The sequence continues at coordinate 13,051 of NW_027552804.1, read as the reverse complement.
AACCGTGTTTGATTTAGAGTTCCAACTACATGTATCCATATAGGAGAAAACAGAGTGAAACCTAAACATGAAAATGGTTACTGCAAAGGAACGGTTCAACCTAGAAGAACGAAATTTGGTGAGCCAAGTGGGATTGGTGTATTGATCATTAAATGGAAGTATCATCAAGATTGGGTGAAAAAATGTTTGCTGAGATTTCAGGAAACTCGTAGTTTTTTGGAAGCTTGGCAACCCCTTTCATTGAAAGTGATTCTCGTCAGTCTCTGCTTGGGGCTACTTCAATAGGACAAAAACCATAGCGATAGAACTTGGAACTACATTATTGTGCCAAGTTTCAAAGAGCTAGCACAAACCGTGTTTGATTTAGAGTTCCAACTACATGTATCCATATAGGAGAAAACTGAGTGAAACCTAAACATGAAAACGGTTACTGCAAAGGAACGGTTAAACCTAGAAGAACGAAAATTGGTGAGCCAGTGGGATTGGTGTACTGATCATTAAATGAATGTATCATCAAGATTGGGTGAAAAAATGTTTGCTGATATTTCAGGAAACTCGTAGTTTTTTGGAAGCTTGGCAACCCCTTTCAATGAAAGTGATTCTCGTCAGTCTCTGCTTGGGGCTACTTCAATAGGACACAAACCCTAGCGATAGAACTTGGAGCTACATTATTTTGCCAAGTTTCAAAGAGCTAGCATAAACCGTGTTTGATTTAGAGTTCCAACTGCATGTATCCATATAGGAGAAAACAGAGTGAAACCTAAACATGAAAAGGGTAACTGCAAAGAAACGGTTTAACCTAGAAGAACGAAATTTGGTGAGCCAAGTGGGATTGGTGTACTGATCATTAAATGGAAGTATCATCAAGATTGGGTGAAAAAATGTTTGCTGAGATTTCAGGAAACTCGTAGTTTTTTGGTAGCTTGGCAACCCCTTTCAATGAAAGTGATTCTCGTCAGTCTCTGCTTGGGGCTACTTCAATAGGATACAAACCATAGCGATGGAACTTGGAAGTACATTATAGTGCCAAGTTTCAAAGAGCTAGCACAAACCGTGTTTGATTTAGAGTTCCAACTACATGTATCCATATAGGAGAAAACAGACTGAAACCTAAACATGAAAATGGTTACTGCAAAGGAACGGTTTAACCTAGAAGAACGAAATTTGGTGAGGCAAGTGGGACTGGTGTACGGATCATTAAATGGAAGTATCATCAAGATTGGGTGAAAAAATGTTTGCTGAGATTTCAGGAAACTCGTAGTTTTTTGGAAGCTTGGCAACCCCTTTCAATGAAAGTGATTCTCATCAGTCTCTGCTTGGGGCTACTTCAATAGGACACAAACCATAGCGATAGAACTTGGAACTACATTATTTTCCCAAGTTTCAAAGAGCTAGCATTAACCGTGTTTGATTTAGAGTTCCAACAGCATGTATCCATATAGGAGAAAACAGAGTGAAACCTAAACATGAAAAGGGTACCTGCAAAGAAACGGTTTAACCTAGAAGAACGAAATTTGGTGAGCCAAGTGGGATTGGTGTACTGATCATTAAATGGAAGTATCATCAAGTTTGAGTGAAAAAATGTTTGCTGAGATTTCAGGAAACTCGCAGTTTTTTGGAAGCTTGGCAACCCCTTTCAATGAAAGTGATTCTCGTCAGTCTCTGCTTGGGGCTACTTCAATAGGACACAAACCATAGCGATAGAACTTGGAACTACATTATTGTGCCAAGCTTCAAAGAGCTAGCACAAACCGTGTTTGATTTAGAGTTCCAACTCCACGTATACATATAGGAGAACACAGAGTGAAACCTAAATATGAAAACGGTTACTGCAAAGGAACGGTTTAACATAGAAGAACAAAATTTGGTGATCCAAGTGGGATTGGTGTACTGATCATTTAATGGAAGTATCATGAAGATTGGGTGAAAAAATGTTTGCTGATATTTCAGGAAAATCGTAGTTTTTTGGAAGCTTGGCAACCCCTTTCAATGAAAGTGATTCTCATCAGTCTCTGCTTGGGGCTACTTCAATAGGACACAAAACATAGCGATAGATCTTGGAACTACATAATTGTGCCAAGGTTCAAAGAGCTAGCATAAACCGTGTTTGATTTAGAGTTCCAACTACATGTATCCATATAGGAGAAAACTGAGTAAAACCTAAACATGAAAACGGTTACTGTAAAGGAACGGTTTAACCTAGAAGAACGAAATTTGGTGAGCCAACTGGGATTGGTGTACTGATAAATAAATGGAAGTATCATCAAGATTGGGTGAAAAAATGTTTGCTGAGATTTCAGGAAACTCGTAGTTTTTTGGAAGCTTGGCAACCCCTTTCAATGAAAGTGATTCTCGTCAGTCTCTGCTTGGGGCTACTTCAATAGGACACAAACCATAGCGATAGAACTTGGAACTACATTATTTTGCCAAGTTTCAAAGAGCTAGCATAAACCGTGTTTGATTTAGAGTTCCAACTGCATGTATCCATATAGGAGAAAACAGAGTGAAACCTAAACATGAAAAGGGTAACTGCAAAGAAACGGTTTAACCTAGAAGAACCAAATTTGGTGAGCCAAGTGGGATTGGTGTACTGATCATTAAATGGAAGTATCATCAAATTGGGTGAAAAAATGTTTGCTGAGATTTCAGGAAACTCGTAGTTTTTTGGAAGTTTGGCAACCCCTTTCAATGAAAGTGATTTGCGTCAGTCTCTGCTTGGGGCTACTTCAATAGGACAGAAACCATAGCGATAGAACTTGGAACTACATTATTGTGCCAAGTTTCAAAGAGCTAGCACAAACCGTGTTTGATTTAGAGTTCCAACTACATGTATCCATATAGGAGAAAACAGAGTGAAACCTAAACATGAAAACGGTTACTGCAAAGGAACGGTTCAACCTAGAAGAACGAAATTTGGTGAGCCAAGTGGGATTGGTGTATTGATCATTAAATGGAAGTATCATCAAGATTGGGTGAAAAAATGTTTGCTGAGATTTCAGGAAACTCGTAGTTTTTTGGAAGCTTGGCAACCCCTTTCAATGAAAGTGATTCTCGTCAGTCTCTGCTTGGGGCTACTTCAATAGGACACAAACCATAGCGATAGAACTTGGAACTACATTATTTTCCCAAATTTCAAAGAGCTAGCATTAACCGTGTTTGATTTAGAGTTCCAACAGCATGTATCCATATAGGAGAAAACAGAGTGAAACCTAAACATGAAAAGGGTACCTGAAAAGAAACGGTTTAACCTAGAAGAACGAAATTTGGTGAGCCAAGTGGGATTGGTGTACTGATCATTAAATGGAAGTATCATCAAGATTGGGTGAAAAAATGTTTTCTGAGATTTCAGGAACCTCGCAGTTTTTTGGAAGCTTGGCAACCCCTTTCAATGAAAGTGATTCTCGTCAGTCTCTGCTTGGGGCTACTTCAATAGGACACAAACCATAGCGATAGAACTTGGAACTACATTATTGTGCCAAGTTTCAAAGAGATAGCACAAACCGTGTTTGATTTAGAGTTCCAACTACATGTATCCATATAGGAGAAAACAGAGTGAAACCTAAACATTAAAAGGGTAACTGCAAAGAAACGGTTTAACCTAGAAGAACTAAATTTGGTGAGCCAAGTGGGATTGGTGTACTGATCATTAAATGGAAGTATCATCAAGATTGGGTGAAAAAATGTTTGCTGAGATTTCAGGAAACTCGTAGTTTTCTGGAAGCTTGGCAACCCCTTTCAATGAAAGTGATTCTCGTCAGTCTCTGCTTGGGGCTACTTCAATAGGACACAAACCATAGCGATAGAACTTGGAACTACATTATTGTGCCAAGTTTCAAAGAGCTAGCACAAACCGTGTTTGATTTAGAGTTCCAACTACATGTATCCTTATAGGAGAAAACAGAGTGAAACCTAAACATGAAAACGGTTACTGCAAAGGAACGGTTTAACCTAGAAGAACGAAATTTGGTGAGGCAAGTGGGACTGGTGTACTGATCATTAAATCGAAGTATCATCAAGATTGGGTGAAAAATGTTTGGTGAGATTTCAGGAAACTCGTAGTTTTTTGGAAGCTTGGCAACCCCTTTCAATGAAAGTGATTCTCGTCAGTCTCTGCTTGGGGCTACTTCAATAGGACACAAACCATAGCGATAGAACTTGGAACTACATTATTGTGCCAAGTTTCAAAGAGCTAGCACAAACCGTGTTTGATTTAGAGTTCCAACTACATGTATCCATATAGGAGAAAACAGAGTGAAACCTAAACATGAAAAGGGTAACTGCAAAGAAACGGTTTAACCTAGAAGAACGAAATTTGGTGAGCCAAGTGGGATTGGTGTCCTGATCATTAAATGGAAGTATCATCAAGATTGGGTGAAAAAATGTTTGCTGAGATTTCAGGAAACTCGTAGTTTTTTGGAAGCTTGGCAACCCCTTTCAATGAAAGTGATTCTCGTCAGTCTCTGCTTGGGGCTACGTCAATAGGACACAAACCATAGCGATAGAACTTGGAACTACATTATTGTGCCAAGTTTCAAAGAGCTAGCACAAACCGTGTTTGATTTAGAGTTCCAACTACATGTATCCATATAGGAGAAAACAGAGTGAAACCTAAACATGAAAACGGTTACTGCAAAGGAACGGTTTAACCTAGAAGAACGAAATTTGGTGAGGCAAGTGGGACTGGTGTACTGATCATTAAATGGAAGTATCATCAAGATTGGGTGAAAAAATGTTTGCTGAGATTTCAGGAAACTCGTAGTTTTTTGGAAGCTTGGCAACCCCTTTCAATGAAAGTGATTCTCGTCAGTCTCTGCTTGGGGCTACGTCAATAGGACACAAACCATAGCGATAGAACTTGGAACTACATTATTGTGCCAAGTTTCAAAGAGCTAGCACAAACCGTGTTTGATTTAGAGTTCCAACTACATGTATCCATATAGGAGAAAACAGAGTGAAACCTAAACATGAAAACGGTTACTGCAAAGGAATGGTTTAACCTAGAAGAACGAAATTTGGTGAGGCAAGTGGGACTGGTGTACTGATCATTAAATGGAAGTATCATCAAGGTGGGGTGAAAAAAATGTTTGCTGAGATTTCAGGAAACTCATAGTTTTTTGAAGCTTGGCAACCCCTTTCAATGAAAGTGATTCTCGTCAGTCTCTGCTTGGGGCTACTTCAATAGGACACAAACCATAGCGATCGAACTTGGCACTACATTATTGTGCAAGTTTCAAAGAGCTAACACAAACCGTGTTTGATTTAGAGTTCCAACTACATGTATCCATATAGGAGAAAACAGAGTGAAACCTAAACATGAAAACGGTTACTGCAAAGGAACGGTTTAACCTAGAAGAACGAAATTTGGTGAGGCAAGTGGGACTGGTGTACTGATCATTAAATGGAAGTATCATCGAGATTGGGTGAAAAAATGTTTGCTCAGATTTCAGGAAACTCGTAGTTTTTTGGAAGCTTGGCAACCCCTTTCAATGAAAGTGATTCTCGTCATTCTCTGGTTGGGGCTACTTCAATAGGACACAAACCATAGCGAAAGAACTTGGAACTACATTATTGTGCCAAGTTTCAAAGAGCTAGCACAAACCATGTTTAATTTAGAGTTCCAACTACATGTATCCATATAGGAGAAAACAGAGTGAAACCTAAACATGAAAACGGTTACTGCAAAGGAACGGTTTAACCTAGAAGAACGAAATTTGGTGAGCCAAGTGGGATTGGTGTACTGATCATTAAATGGAAGTATCATCAAGATTGGGTGAAAAAATGTTTGCTGAGATTTCAGGAAACTCGTAGTTTTTTGGAAGCTTGGCAACCCCTTTCAATGAAAGTGATTCTCGTCAGTCTCTGCTTGGGGCTACTTCAATAGGACACAAACCATAGCGATAGAACTTGGAACTACATTATTTTCCCAAGTTTCAAAGAGCTAGCATTAACCGTGTTTGATTTAGAGTTCCAACTGCATGTATCCATATAGGAGAAAACAGAGTGAAACCTAAACATGAAAAGGGTAACTGCAAAGAAACGGTTTAACCTAGAAGAACGAAATTTGGTGAGCCAAGTGGGATTGGTGTACTGATCATTAAATGGAAGTATCATCAAGATTGGGTGAAAAAATGTTTGCTGAGATTTCAGGAAACTCGTAGTTTTTAGGTAGCTTGGCAACCCCTTTCAATGAAAGTGATTCTCGTCAGTCTCTGCTTGGGGCTACTTCAATAGGACACAAACCATAGCGAAAGAACTTGGAACTACATTATTGTGCCAAGTTTCAAAGAGCTAGCACAAACCGTGTTTGATTTAGAGTTCCAACTACATGTATCCATATAGGAGAAAACAGAGTGAAACCTAAACATGAAAATGGTTACTGTAAAGGAACGGTTTAACCTAGAAGAACGAAATTTGGTGAGGCAAGTGGGACTGGTGTACTGATCATTAAATGGAAGTATCATCAAGATTGGGTGAAAAAATGTTTGCTGAGATTTCAGGAAACTCGTAGTTTTTTGGAAGCTTGGCAACCCCTTTCAATGAAAGTGATTCTCGTCAGTCTCTGCTTGGGGCTACGTCAATAGGACACAAACCATAGCGATAGAACTTGGAACTACATTATTGTGCCAAGTTTCAAAGAGCTAGCACAAACCGTGTTTGATTTAGAGTTCCAACTACATGTATCCATATAGGAGAAAACAGAGTGAAACCTAAACATGAAAACGGTTACTGCAAAGGAATGGTTTAACCTAGAAGAACGAAATTTGGTGAGGCAAGTGGGACTGGTGTACTGATCATTAAATGGAAGTATCATCAAGATGGGGTGAAAAAAATGTTTGCTGAGATTTCAGGAAACTCATAGTTTTTTGGAAGCTTGGCAACCCCTTTCAATGAAAGTGATTCTCGTCAGTCTCTGCTTGGGGCTACTTCAATAGGACACAAACCATAGCGATCGAACTTGGCACTACATTATTGTGCAAGTTTCAAAGAGCTAACACAAACCGTGTTTGATTTAGAGTTCCAACTACATGTATCCATATAGGAGAAAACAGAGTGAAACCTAAACATGAAAACGGTTACTGCAAATGAACGGTTTAACCTAGAAGAACGAAATTTGGTGAGGCAAGTGGGACTGGTGTACTGATCATTAAATGGAAGTATCATCGAGATTGGGTGAAAAAATGTTTGCTGAGATTTCAGGAAACTCGTAGTTTTTTGGAAGCTTGGCAACCCCTTTCAATGAAAGTGATTCTCGTCATTCTCTGGTTGGGGCTACTTCAATAGGACACAAACCATAGCGAAAGAACTTGGAACTACATTATTGTGCCAAGTTTCAAAGAGCTAGCACAAACCATGTTTAATTTAGAGTTCCAACTACATGTATCCATATAGGAGAAAACAGAGTGAAACCTAAACATGAAAACGGTTACTGCAAAGGAACGGTTTAACCTAGAAGAACGAAATTTGGTGAGCCAAGTGGGATTGGTGTACTGATCATTAAATGGAAGTATCATCAAGATTGGGTGAAAAAATGTTTGCTGAGATTTCAGGAAACTCGTAGTTTTTTGGAAGCTTGGCAACCCCTTTCAATGAAAGTGATTCTCGTCAGTCTCTGCTTGGGGCTACTTCAATAGGACACAAACCATAGCGATAGAACTTGGAACTACATTATTTTCCCAAGTTTCAAAGAGCTAGCATTAACCGTGTTTGATTTAGAGTTCCAACTGCATGTATCCATATAGGAGAAAACAAAGTGAAACCTAAACATGAAAAGGGTAACTGCAAAGAAACGGTTTAACCTAGAAGAACGAAATTTGGTGAGCCAAGTGGGATTGGTGTACTGATCATTAAATGGAAGTATCATCAAGATTGGGTGAAAAAATGTTTGCTGAGATTTCAGGAAACTCGTAGTTTTTTGGTAGCTTGGCAACCCCTTTCAATGAAAGTGATTCTCGTCAGTCTCTGCTTGGGGCTACTTCAATAGGACACAAACCATAGCGAAAGAACTTGGAACTACATTATTGTGCCAAGTTTCAAAGAGCTAGCACAAACCGTGTTTGATTTAGAGTTCCAACTACATGTATCCATATAGGAGAAAACAGAGTGAAACCTAAACATGAAAATGGTTACTGTAAAGGAACGGTTTAACCTAGAAGAACGAAATTTGGTGAGGCAAGTGGGACTGGTGTACTGATCATTAAATGGAAGTATCATCAAGATTGGGTGAAAAAAATGTTTGCTGAGATTTCAGGAAACTCGTAGTTTTTTGGAAGCTTGGCAACCCCTTTCAATGAAAGTGATTCTCGTCAGTCTCTGCGTGGGGCTACTTCAATAGGACACAAACCATAGCGATAGAACTTGGAGCTACATTATTTTGCCAAGTTTCAAAGAGCTAGCACAAACCGTGTTTGATTTAGAGTTCCAACTACATGTATCCATATAGGAGAAAACAGAGTGAAACCTAAACATGAAAAGGGTAACTGCAAAGAAACGGTTTAACCTAGAAGAACGAAATTTGGTGAGCCAAGTGGGATTGGTGTACTGATCATTAAATGAAAGTATCATCAGATTGGGTGAAAAAATGTTTGCTGATATTTCAGGAAACTCGTAGTTTTTTGGTAGCTTGGCAACCCCTTTCAATGAAAGTGATTCTCGTCAGTCTCTGCTTGGGGCTACTTCAATAGGACACAAACCATAGCGATGGAACTTGGAACTACATTATTGTGCCAAGTTTCAAAGAGCTAGCACAAACCGTGTTTGATTTAGAGTTCCAACTACATGTATCCATATAGGAGAAAACAGAGTGAAACCTAAACATGAAAATGGTTACTGTAAAGGAACGGTTTAACCTAGAAGAACGAAATTTGGTGAGGCAAGTGGGACTGGTGTACTGATCATTAAATGGAAGTATCATCAAGATTGGGTGAAAAAATGTTTGGTGAGATTTCAGGAAACTCGTAGTTTTTTGGAAGCTTGGCAACCCCTTTCAATGAAAGTGATTCTCGTCAGTCTCTGCTTGGGGCTACGTCAATAGGACACAAACCATAGCGATAGAACTTGGAACTACATTATTGTGCCAAGTTTCAAAGAGCTAGCACAAACCGTGTTTGATTTAGAGTTCCAACTACATGTATCCATATAGGAGAAAACAGAGTGAAACCTAAACATGAAAACGGTTACTGCAAAGGAATGGTTTAACCTAGAAGAACGAAATTTGGTGAGGCAAGTGGGACTGGTGTACTGATCATTAAATGGAAGTATCATCAAGATGGGGTGAAAAAAATGTTTGCTGAGATTTCAGGAAACTCATAGTTTTTTGGAAGCTTGGCAACCCCTTTCAATGAAAGTGATTCTCGTCAGTCTCTGCTTGGGGCTACTTCAATAGGACACAAACCATAGCGATCGAACTTGGCACTACATTATTGTGCAAGTTTCAAAGAGCTAACACAAACCGTGTTTGATTTAGAGTTCCAACTACATGTATCCATATAGGAGAAAACAGAGTGAAACCTAAACATGAAAACGGTTACTGCAAATGAACGGTTTAACCTAGAAGAACGAAATTTGGTGAGGCAAGTGGGACTGGTGTACTGATCATTAAATGGAAGTATCATCGAGATTGGGTGAAAAAATGTTTGCTGAGATTTCAGGAAACTCGTAGTTTTTTGGAAGCTTGGCAACCCCTTTCAATGAAAGTGATTCTCGTCATTCTCTGGTTGGGGCTACTTCAATAGGACACAAACCATAGCGAAAGAACTTGGAACTACATTATTGTGCCAAGTTTCAAAGAGCTAGCACAAACCATGTTTAATTTAGAGTTCCAACTACATGTATCCATATAGGAGAAAACAGAGTGAAACCTAAACATGAAAACGGTTACTGCAAAGGAACGGTTTAACCTAGAAGAACGAAATTTGGTGAGCCAAGTGGGATTGGTGTACTGATCATTAAATGGAAGTATCATCAAGATTGGGTGAAAAAATGTTTGCTGAGATTTCAGGAAACTCGTAGTTTTTTGGAAGCTTGGCAACCCCTTTCAATGAAAGTGATTCTCGTCAGTCTCTGCTTGGGGCTACTTCAATAGGACACAAACCATAGCGATAGAACTTGGAACTACATTATTTTCCCAAGTTTCAAAGAGCTAGCATTAACCGTGTTTGATTTAGAGTTCCAACTGCATGTATCCATATAGGAGAAAACAGAGTGAAACCTAAACATGAAAAGGGTAACTGCAAAGAAACGGTTTAACCTAGAAGAACGAAATTTGGTGAGCCAAGTGGGATTGGTGTACTGATCATTAAATGGAAGTATCATCAAGATTGGGTGAAAAAATGTTTGCTGAGATTTCAGGAAACTCGTAGTTTTTTGGTAGCTTGGCAACCCCTTTCAATGAAAGTGATTCTCGTCAGTCTCTGCTTGGGGCTACTTCAATAGGACACAAACCATAGCGAAAGAACTTGGAACTACATTATTGTGCCAAGTTTCAAAGAGCTAGCACAAACCGTGTTTGATTTAGAGTTCCAACTACATGTATCCATATAGGAGAAAACAGAGTGAAACCTAAACATGAAAATGGTTACTGTAAAGGAACGGTTTAACCTAGAAGAACGAAATTTGGTGAGGCAAGTGGGACTGGTGTACTGATCATTAAATGGAAGTATCATCAAGATTGGGTGAAAAAAATGTTTGCTGAGATTTCAGGAAACTCGTAGTTTTTTGGAAGCTTGGCAACCCCTTTCAATGAAAGTGATTCTCGTCAGTCTCTGCGTGGGGCTACTTCAATAGGACACAAACCATAGCGATAGAACTTGGAGCTACATTATTTTGCCAAGTTTCAAAGAGCTAGCACAAACCGTGTTTGATTTAGAGTTCCAACTACATGTATCCATATAGGAGAAAACAGAGTGAAACCTAAACATGAAAAGGGTAACTGCAAAGAAACGGTTTAACCTAGAAGAACGAAATTTGGTGAGCCAAGTGGGATTGGTGTACTGATCATTAAATGAAAGTATCATCAAGATTGGGTGAAAAAATGTTTGCTGATATTTCAGGAAACTCGTAGTTTTTTGGTAGCTTGGCAACCCCTTTCAATGAAAGTGATTCTCGTCAGTCTCTGCTTGGGGCTACTTCAATAGGACACAAACCATAGCGATGGAACTTGGAACTACATTATTGTGCCAAGTTTCAAAGAGCTAGCACAAACCGTGTTTGATTTAGAGTTCCAACTACATGTATCCATATAGGAGAAAACAGAGTGAAACCTAAACATGAAAATGGTTACTGTAAAGGAACGGTTTAACCTAGAAGAACGAAATTTGGTGAGGCAAGTGGGACTGGTGTACTGATCATTAAATGGAAGTATCATCAAGATTGGGTGAAAAAATGTTTGGTGAGATTTCAGGAAACTCGTAGTTTTTTGGAAGCTTGGCAACCCCTTTCAATGAAAGTGATTCTCGTCAGTCTCTGCTTGGGGCTACGTCAATAGGACACAAACCATAGCGATAGAACTTGGAACTACATTATTGTGCCAAGTTTCAAAGAGCTAGCACAAACCGTGTTTGATTTAGAGTTCCAACTACATGTATCCATATAGGAGAAAACAGAGTGAAACCTAAACATGAAAACGGTTACTGCAAAGGAATGGTTTAACCTAGAAGAACGAAATTTGGTGAGGCAAGTGGGACTGGTGTACTGATCATTAAATGGAAGTATCATCAAGATGGGGTGAAAAAAATGTTTGCTGAGATTTCAGGAAACTCATAGTTTTTTGGAAGCTTGGCAACCCCTTTCAATGAAAGTGATTCTCGTCAGTCTCTGCTTGGGGCTACTTCAATAGGACACAAACCATAGCGATCGAACTTGGCACTACATTATTGTGCAAGATTCAAAGAGCTAACACAAACCGTGTTTGATTTAGAGTTCCAACTACATGTATCCATATAGGAGAAAACAGAGTGAAACCTAAACATGAAAACGGTTACTGCAAATGAACGGTTTAACCTAGAAGAACGAAATTTGGTGAGGCAAGTGGGACTGGTGTACTGATCATTAAATGGAAGTATCATCGAGATTGGGTGAAAAAATGTTTGCTGAGATTTCAGGAAACTCGTAGTTTTTTGGAAGCTTGGCAACCCCTTTCAATGAAAGTGATTCTCGTCATTCTCTGGTTGGGGCTACTTCAATAGGACACAAACCATAGCGAAAGAACTTGGAACTACATTATTGTGCCAAGTTTCAAAGAGCTAGCACAAACCATGTTTAATTTAGAGTTCCAACTACATGTATCCATATAGGAGAAAACAGAGTGAAACCTAAACATGAAAACGGTTACTGCAAAGGAACGGTTTAACCTAGAAGAACGAAATTTGGTGAGCCAAGTGGGATTGGTGTACTGATCATTAAATGGAAGTATCATCAAGATTGGGTGAAAAAATGTTTGCTGAGATTTCAGGAAACTCGTAGTTTTTTGGAAGCTTGGCAACCCCTTTCAATGAAAGTGATTCTCGTCAGTCTCTGCTTGGGGCTACTTCAATAGGACACAAACCATAGCGATAGAACTTGGAACTACATTATTTTCCCAAGTTTCAAAGAGCTAGCATTAACCGTGTTTGATTTAGAGTTCCAACTGCATGTATCCATATAGGAGAAAACAGAGTGAAACCTAAACATGAAAAGGGTAACTGCAAAGAAACGGTTTAACCTAGAAGAACGAAATTTGGTGAGCCAAGTGGGATTGGTGTACTGATCATTAAATGGAAGTATCATCAAGATTGGGTGAAAAAATGTTTGCTGAGATTTCAGGAAACTCGTAGTTTTTTGGTAGCTTGGCAACCCCTTTCAATGAAAGTGATTCTCGTCAGTCTCTGCTTGGGGCTACTTCAATAGGACACAAACCATAGCGAAAGAACTTGGAACTACATTATTGTGCCAAGTTTCAAAGAGCTAGCACAAACCGTGTTTGATTTAGAGTTCCAACTACATGTATCCATATAGGAGAAAACAGAGTGAAACCTAACATGAAAATGGTTACTGTAAAGGAACGGTTTAACCTAGA
>NW_027552803.1:0-56448 GCF_045843805.1 Urocitellus parryii | reverse complement strand
CTATATGGATACATGTAGTTGGAACTCTAAATCAAACACGATTTGTGCTAGCTCTTTGAAACTTGGCACAATAATGTAGTTCCAAGTTCTATGGCTATGGTTTGTGTCCTATGGAAGTAGCCCCAAGCAGAGACTGACGATAATAACTTTCATTGAAAGGGGTTGCCAAGCTTCAAAAAACTACGAGTTTCCTGAAATCTCAGCAAACATTTTTTCACCCAATCTTGATGATACTTGCAGGTAATGATCAGTACACCAGTCCTACTTGGCTAACCAAATTTCGTTCTTCTAGGTTAAACCGTTCCTTTGCAGTAACCGTTTTCATGTTTAGGTTTCACTCTGTTTTCTCCTATATGGATACATGTAGTTGGAACTCTAAATCAAACACGGTTTGTGCTAGCTCTTTGAAAACTTGGCACAATAATGTAGTTCCAAGTTCTATGGCTATGGTTTGTGTCCTATGGAAGTAGCCCCAAGCAGAGACTGACGAGAATCACTTTCATTGAAAGGGGTTGCCAAGCTTCCAAAAAACTACGTGTTTCCTGAAATCTCAGCAAACATTTCTTCACCCAATCTTGATGATACTTGCTGGTAATGATCAGTACACCCGTCCCACTTGGCTCACCAAATTTCGTTCTTCTAGGTTAAACCGTTCCTTTGCAGTAACCGTTTTCATGTTTAGGTTTCACTCTGTTTTCTCCTATATGGATACATGTAGTTGGAACTCTAAATCAAACACGATTTGTGCTAGCTCTTTGAAACTTGGCACAATAATGTAGTTCCAAGTTCTATGGCTATGGTTTGTGTCCTATGGAAGTAGCCCCAAGCAGAGACTGACGAGAATCACTTTCATTGAAAGGGGTTGCCAAGCTTCCAAAAAACTACGAGTTTCCTGAAATCTCAGCAAACATTTTTTCACCCAATCTTGATGATACTTGCAGGTAATGATCAGTACACCAGTCCCACTTGGCTCACCAAATTTCGTTCTTCTAGGTTAAACCGTTCCTTTGCAGTAACCGTTTTCATGTTTAGGTTTCACACTGTTTTCTCCTATATGGATACATGTAGTTGGAACTCTAAATCAAACACGGTTTGTGCTAGCTCTTTGAAACTTGGCACAATAATGTAGTTCCACGTTCTATGGCTATGGTTTGTGTCCTATGGAAGTAGCCCCAAGCAGAGACTGACGAGAATCACTTTCATTGATAGGGGTTGCCAAGCTTCCAAAAAACTACGAGTTTCCTGAAATCTCAGCAAACATTTTTTCACCCAATCTTGATGATACTTGCAGGTAATGATCAGTACACCAGTCCCACTTGGCTGACCAAGTTTCGTTCTTCTAGGTTAAACCGTTCCTTTGCAGTAACCGTTTTCATGTTTAGGTTTCACTCTGTTTTCTCCAATATGGATACATGTAGTTGGAACTCTAAATCAAACACGGTTTGTGCTAGCTCTTTGAAACTTGGCACAATAATGTAATTCCAAGTTCTATCGCTATTGTTTGTGTCCTATGGAAGTAGCCCCAAGGAGAGACTGACGAGAATTACTTTCATTGAAAGGGGTTCCCAAGCTTCAAAAAAAGTACGAGTTTCCTGAAATCTCAGCAAACATTTTTTCACCCAATCTTGATGATACTTCTATTTAATGATCAGTACACCAGTCCCACTTGGCTCACCAAATTTCGTTCTTCTAGGTTAAACCGTTCCTTTGCAGTAACCGTTTTCATGTTTAGGTTTCACTCTGTTTTCTCCTATATGGATACATGTAGTTGGAACTCTAAATCAAACACGGTTTGTGCTAGCTCTTTGAAACTTGGCACAATAATGTAGTTCCAAGTTCTATGGCTATGGTTTGTGTCCTATGGAAGTAGCCCCAAGCAGAGACTGACGAGAATCACTTTAATTGAAAGGGGTTGCCAAGCTTCCAAAAAACTACGAGTTTCCTGAAATCTCAGCAAACATTTCTTCACCCAATCTTGATGATACTTGCTGGTAATGATCAGTACACCAGTCCCACTTGGCTCACCAAATTTCGTTCTTCTAGGTTAAACCGTTCCTTTGCAGTAACCGTTTACATGTTTAGGTTTCACTCTGTTTTCTCCTATATGGATACATGTAGTTGGAACTCTAAATCAAACACGATTTGTGCTAGCTCTATGAAACTTGGCACAATAATGTAGTTCCAAGTTCTACGCTTATGGTTTGTGTCCTATGGAAGTAGCCCGAAGCAGAGACTGACGAGAATCACTTTCATTGAAAGGGGTTGCCAAGCTTCCAAAAAACTACGAGTTTCCTGAAATCTCAGCAGATATTTTTTCACCCAATCTTGATGATACTTCCATTTATTGATCCGTACACCAATTCCACTAGGCTCACCAAATTTCGCTCTTCTAGGTTAAACCGTTCCTTTGCAGTAACCGTTTTCAAGTTTAGGTTTCACTCTGTTTTCTCCAATATGGATACATGAATTTGGAACTCTAAATCAAACACGGTTTGTGCTAGCTCTTTGAAACTTGGCACTATTATGTAGTTCCAAGTTCTATGCTTATGGTTTGTGTCCTATGGAAGTAGCCCCAAGCAGAGACTGACGAGAATAACTTTCATTGAAAGGGGTTGCCAAGCTTCCAAAAAACTACGAGTTTCCTGAAATCTCAGCAAACATTTTTTCACCCAATCTTGATGATACTTGCAGGTAATGATCAGTACACCAGTCCCACTTGGCTCACCAAATTTCGTTCTTCTAGGTTAAACCATTCCTTTGCAGTAACCGTTTTCATGTTTAGGTTTCACTCTGTTTTCTCCAATATGGATACATGTAGTTGGAACTCTAAATCAAACACGGTTTGTGCTAGCTCTTTGAAACTTGGCACAATAATGTAATTCCAAGTTCTATCGCTATTGTTTGTGTCCTATGGAAGTAGCCCCAAGGAGAGACTGACGAGAATTACTTTCATTGAAAGGGGTTCCCAAGCTTCAAAAAAAGTACGAGTTTCCTGAAATCTCAGCAAACATTTTTTCACCCAATCTTGATGATACTTCTATTTAATGATCAGTACACCAGTCCCACTTGGCTCACCAAATTTCGTTCTTCTAGGTTAAACCGTTCCTTTGCAGTAACCGTTTTCATGTTTAGGTTTCACTCTGTTTTCTCCTATATGGATACATGTAGTTGGAACTCTAAATCAAACACGGTTTGTGCTAGCTCTTTGAAACTTGGCACAATAATGTAGTTCCAAGTTCTATGGGTATGTTTTGTGTCCTATGGAAGTAGCCCCAAGCAGAGACTGACGAGAATCACTTTCATCGAAAGGGTTTGCCAAGCTTCCAAAAAACTATGAGTTTCCTGAAATCTCAGCAAACATTTTTTCACCCAATCTTGATGATACTTGCAGGTAATGATCAGTACACCAGTCCCACTTGGCTCACCAAATTTCGTTCTTCTAGGTTAAACCGTTCCTTTGCAGTAACCGTTTTCATGTTTAGGTTTCACTCTGTTTTCTCCTATATGGATAAATGTAGTTGGAACTCTAAATCAAACAGGATTTGTGCTAGCTCATTGAAACTTGGCACTATAATGTAGTTCCAAGTTCTATGCTTATGGTTTGTGTCCTATGGAAGTAGCCCCAAGCAGAGACTGACGAGAATCACTTTAATTGAAAGGGGTTGCCAAGCTTCCAAAAAACTACGAGTTTCCTGAAATATCAGCAGATATTTTTTCACCCAATCTTGATGATACTTCCATTTAATGATCAGTACACCAATTCCACTAGGCTCACCAAATTTCGTTCTTCTAGGTTAAACCGTTCCTTTGCAGTAACCGTTTTCATGTTTAGGTTTCACTCTGTTTTCTCCAATATGGATACATGAAGTTGGAACTCTAAATCAAACACGATTTGTGCTAGCTCTTTGAAACTTGGCACTATAATGTAGTTCCAAGTTCTATGCTTATGGTTTGTGTCCTGTGGAAGTAGCCCCAAGCAGAGACTGACGAGAATAACTTTCATTGAAAGGGGTTGCCAATCTTCCAAAAAACTACGAGTTTCCTGAAATCTCAGCAAACATTTTTTCACCCAATCTTGATGATACTTGCAGGTAATGATCAGTACACCAGTCCTACTTGGCTTACTAAATTTCGTTCTTCTAGGTTAAACCGTTCCTTTTCAGTAACCGTTTACATGTTTAGGTTTCACTCTGTTTTCTCCTATATGGATACATGTATTTGGTACTCTAAATCAAACACGGTTTGTGCTAGCACTTTGAAACTTGGCACTATAATGTATTTCCAAGTTCTATGCTTATTTTTTGTGTCCTATGGAAGTAGCCCCAAGCAGAGACTGACGAGAATCACTTTCATTGAAAGGGGTTGCCAAGCTTCCAAAAAACTACGAGTTTCCTGAAATCTCAGCAGATATTTTTTCACCCAATCTTGATGATACTTCCATTTAATGATCAGTACACCAATTCCACTAGGCTCACCAAATTTCGCTCTTCTAGGTTAAACCGTTCCTTTGCAGTAACCGTTTTCATGTTTAGGTTTCACTCTGTTTTCTCCAATATGGATACATGAAGTTGGAACTCTAAATCAAACACGGTTTGTGCTAGCTCTTTGAAACTTGGCACTATAATGTAGTTCCAAGTTCTATGCTTATGGTTTGTGTCCTATGGAAGTAACCCCAAGCAGAGACTGACGAGAATAACTTTCATTGAAAGGGGTTGCCAAGCTTCCAAAAAACTACGAGTTTCCTGAAATCTCAGCAAACATTTTTTCACCCAATCTTGATGATACTTGCAGGTAATGATCAGTACACCAGTCCCACTTGGCTCACCAAATTTCGTTCTTCTAGGTTAAACCATTCCTTTGCAGTAACCGTTTTCATGTTTAGGTTTCACTCTGTTTTCTCCTATATGGATACATGTAGTTGGAACTCTAAATCAAAAACGGTTTGTGCTAGCTCTTTGAAACTTGGCATTATAATGTAGTTCCACGTTCTATGTTATGGTTTGTGTGCTATGGAAGTAGCCCCAAGCAGAGACTGACGAGAATCACTTTCATTGAAAGGGGGTGCCAAGCTTCCAAAAACTACGAGTTTCCTGAAATCTCAGCAAACATTTCTTCACCCAATCTTGATGATACTTGCTGGTAATGGAATCAGTACACCAGTCCCACTTGGCTGAAAAGTTTCGTTCTTCTAGGTTAAACCGTTCCTTTGCAGTAACCGTTTTCATGTTTAGGTTTCACTCTGTTTTCTCCAATATGGATACATGTAGTTGGAACTCTAAATCAAACACGGTTTGGCTAGCTCTTTGAAACTTGGCACAATAATGTAATTCCAAGTTCTATCGCTATTGTTTGTGTCCTATGGAAGTAGCCCCAAGGAGAGACTGACGGAGAATCACTTTCATTGAAAGGGGTTGCCAAGCTTCAAAAAAGTACGAGTTTCCTGAAATCTCAGCAAACATTTTTTCACCCAATCTTGATGATACTTCTATTTAATGATCAGTACACCAGTCCCACTTGGCTCACCAAATTTCGTCTTCTAGGTTAAACCATTCCTTTGCAGTAACCGTTTTCATGTTTAGGTTTCACTCTGTTTTATCCTATATGGATACATGTATTTGGAACTCTAAATCAAACACGGTTTGTGCTAGCTCTTTGAAACTTGGCACAATAATGTAGTTCCAAGTTCTATGGGTATGTTTTGTGTCCTATGGAAGTAGCCCCAAGCAGAGACTGACGAGAATCATTTTCATCGAGAGGGTTTGCCAAGCTTCCAAAAAACTATGAGTTTCCTGAAATCTCAGCAAACATTTTTTCACCCAATCTTGATGATACTTGCTGGTAATGATCAGTACACCAGTCCCACTTGGCTCGCCAAATTTCCTTCTTCTAGGTTAAACCGTTCCTTTGCAGTAACCGTTTTCATGTTTAGGTTTCATTCTGTTTTCTCCTATATGGATACATGTAGTTGGAACTCTAAATCAAAACACGATTTGTGCTAGCTCATTGAAACTTGGCACTATAATGTAGTTCCAAGTTCTATGCTTATGGTTTGTGTCCTATGGAAGTAGCCCCAAGCAGAGACTGACGAGAATCACTTTAATTGAAAGGGGTTGCCAAGCTTCAAAAAACTACGAGTTTCCTGAAATCTCAGCAGATATTTTTTCACCCAATCTTGATGATACTTCCATTTAATGATCAGTACACCAATTTCCACTAGGCTCACCAAATTTCGTTCTTCTAGTTTAAAACCGTTCCTTTGCAGTTAACCGTTTTCATGTTTAGGTTTCACTCTGTTTTCTCCAATATGGATACATGAAGTTGGAACTCTAAATCAAACACGGTTTGTGCTAGCTCTTTGAAACTTGGCACTATAATGTAGTCCAAGTTCTATGCTTATGGTTTGTGTCCTATGGAAGTGGCCCCAAGCAGAGACTGACGAGAATAACTTTCATTGAAAGGGGTTGCCAAGCTTCCAAAAAACTACGAGTTTCCTGAAATCTCAGCAAACATTTTTTCACCCAATCTTGATGATACTTGCAGGTAATGATCAGTACACCAGTCCTACTTGGCTTACTAAATTTCGTTCTTCTAGGTTTAAACCGTTCCTTTGCAGTAACCGTTTTCATGTTTAGGTTTCACTCTGTTTTCTCCTATATGGATACATGTAGTTTGGAACCCTAAATCAAACACGATTTGTGCTAGCTCATTGAAACTTGGCACTATAATGTAGTTCCAAGTTCTATGCTTATGGTTTGTATCCTATGGAAGTAGCCCCAAGCAGAGGACTGACGAGAATCACTTTAATTGAAAGGGGTTGCCAAGCTTCCAAAAAACTACGAGTTTCCTGAAATCTCAGCAGATATTTTTTCACCCAATCTTGATGATACTTCCATTTAATGATCAGTACACCAATTCCACTAGGCTCACCAAATTTCGTTCTTCTAGTTTAAACCGTTCCTTTGCAGTAACCGTTTTCATGTTTAGGTTTCACTCTGTTTTCTCCAATATGGATACATGAAGTTGGAACTCTAAATCAAACACGGTTTGTGCTAGCTCTTTGAAACTTGGCACTATAATGTAGTTCCAAGTTCTATGCTTATGGTTTGTGTCCTATGAAGTGGCCCCAAGCAGAGACTGACGAGAATAACTTTCATGAAAGGGGTTGCCAAGCTTCCAAAAAACTACGAGTTTCTGAAATCTCAGCAAAACATTTTTTCACCCAATCTTGATGATACTTGCAGGTAATGATCAGTACACCAGTCCTACTTGGCTTACTAAATTTCGTTCTTCTAGGTTAAACCGTTCCTTTGCAGTAACCGTTTTCATGTTTAGGTTTCACTCTGTTTTCTCCTATATGGATACATGTAGTTGGAACTCTAAAATCAAACACGGTTTGTGCTAGCTCTTTGAACCTTGGCACAATAATGTAGTTCCAAGTTCTATGGCTATGGTTTGTGTCCTATGGAAGTAGCCCCAAGCAGAGACTGACGAGAATCACTTTCATTGAAAGGGGTTGCCAAGCTTCCAAAAAACTACGAGTTTCCTGAAATCTCAGCAAACATTTCTTCAACCCAATCTTGATGATACTTGCTGGTAATGATCAGTACACCAGTCCCACTTGGCTGAAAAGTTTCGTTCTTCTAGGTTAAACCGTTCCTTTGCAGTAACCGTTTTCATGTTTAGGTTTCACTCTGTTTTCTCCAATATGGATACATGTAGTTGGAACTCTAAATCAAACACGGTTTGTGCTAGCTCTTTGAAACTTGGGCACAATAATGTAATTCCAAGTTCCTATCGCTATTGTTTGTGTCCTATGGAAGTAGCCCCAAGGAAGAGACTGACGAGAATCACTTTCATTGAAAGGGGTTCCCAAGCTTCAAAAAAAGTACGAGTTTCCTGAAATCTCAGCAAACATTTTTTCACCCAATCTTGATGATACTTCTATTTAATGATCAGTACACCAGTCCCACTTGGCTCACCAAATGTCGTTCTTCTAGGTTAAACCATTCCTTTGCAGTAACCGTTTTCATGTTTAGGTTTCACTCTGTTTTCTCCTATATGGATACATGTATTTGGAACTCTAAATCAAACACGGTTTGTGCTAGCTCTTTGAAACTTGGCACAATAATGTAGTTCCAAGTTCTATGGGTATGTTTTGTGTCCTATGGAAGTAGCCCCAAGCAGAGACTGACGAGAATCACTTTCATCGAGAGGGTTTGCCAAGCTTCCAAAAAACTATGAGTTTCCTGAAATCTCAGCAAACATTTTTTCACCCAATCTTGATGATACTTGCTGGTAATGATCAGTACACCAGTCCCACTTGGCTCGCCAAATTTCCTTCTTCTAGGTTAAACCGTTCCTTTGCAGTAACCGTTTTCATGTTTAGGTTTCATTCTGTTTTCTCCTATATGGATACATGTAGTTGGAACTCTAAATCAAACACGATTTGTGCTAGCTCATTGAAACTTGGCACTATAATGTAGTTCCAAGTTCTATGCTTATGGTTTGTGTCCTATGGAAGTAGCCCCAAGCAGAGACTGACGAGAATCACTTTAATTGAAAGGGGTTGCCAAGCTTCCAAAAAACTACGAGTTTCCTGAAATCTCAGCAGATATTTTTTCACCCAATCTTGATGATACTTCCATTTAATGATCAGTACACCAATTCCACTAGGCTCACCAAATTTCGTTCTTCTAGTTTAAACCGTTCCTTTGCAGTAACCGTTTTCATGTTTAGGTTTCACTCTGTTTTCTCCAATATGGATACATGAAGTTGGAACTCTAAATCAAACACGGTTTGTGCTAGCTCTTTGAAACTTGGCACTATAATGTAGTTCCAAGTTCTATGCTTATGGTTTGTGTCCTATGGAAGTGGCCCCAAGCAGAGACTGACGAGAATAACTTTCATTGAAAGGGGTTGCCAAGCTTCCAAAAAACTACGAGTTTCCTGAAATCTCAGCAAACATTTTTTCACCCAATCTTGATGATACTTGCAGGTAATGATCAGTACACCAGTCCTACTTGGCTTACTAAATTTCGTTCTTCTAGGTTAAACCGTTCCTTTGCAGTAACCGTTTTCATGTTTAGGTTTCACTCTGTTTTCTCCTATATGGATACATGTAGTTGGAACCCTAAATCAAACACGGTTTGTGCTAGCTCTTTGAAACTTGGCACAATAATGTAGTTCCAAGTTCTATGGCTATGGTTTGTGTCCTATGGAAGTAGCCCCAAGCAGAGACTGACGAGAATCACTTTCATTGAAAGGGGTTGCCAAGCTTCCAAAAAACTACGAGTTTCCTGAAATCTCAGCAAACATTTCTTCACCCAATCTTGATGATACTTGCTGGTAATGATCAGTACACCAGTCCCACTTGGCTGACCAAGTTTCGTTCTTCTAGGTTAAACCGTTCCTTTGCAGTAACCGTTTTCATGTTTAGGTTTCACTCTGTTTTCTCCAATATGGATACATGTACTTGGAACTCTAAATCAAACACGGTTTGTGCTAGCTCTTTGAAACTTGGCACAATAATGTAATTCCAAGTTCTATCGCTATTGTTTGTGTCCTATGGAAGTAGCCCCAAGGAGAGACTGACGAGAATCACTTTCATTGAAAGGGGTTGCCAAGCTTCAAAAAAAGTACGAGTTTCCTGAAATCTCAGCAAACATTTTTTCACCCAATCTTGATGATACTTCTATTTAATGATCAGTACACCAGTCCCACTTGGCTCACCAAATTTCGTTCTTCTAGGTTAAACCGTTCCTTTGCAGTAACCGTTTTCATGTTTAGGTTTCACTCTGTTTTCTCCTATATGGATACATGTAGTTGGAACTCTAAATCAAACACGGTTTGTGCTAGCTCTTTGAAACTTGGCACAATAATGTAGTTCCAAGTTCTATGGGTATGTTTTGTGTCCTATGGAAGTAGCCCCAAGCAGAGACTGACGAGAATCACTTTCATCGAAAGGGTTTGCCAAGCTTCCACAAAACTATGAGTTTCCTGAAATCTCAGCAAACATTTTTTCACCCAATCTTGATGATACTTGCAGGTAATGATCAGTACACCAGTCCCACTTGGCTCACCAAATTTCGTTCTTCTAGGTTAAACCGTTCCTTTGCAGTAACCGTTTTCATGTTTAGGTTTCACTCTGTTTTCTCCTATATGGATACATGTAGTTGGAACTCTAAATCAAACAGGATTCGTGCTAGCTCATTGAAACTTGGCACAATAATGTAGTTCCAAGTTCTATGGCTATGGTTTGTGTCCTATGGAAGTAGCCCCAAGCAGAGACTGACGAGAATAACTTTCATTGAAAGGGGTTGCCAATCTTCCAAAAAACTACGAGTTTCCTGAAATCTCAGCAAACATTTTTTCACCCAATCTTGATGATACTTGCAGGTAATGATCAGTACACCAGTCCTACTTGGCTAACCAAATTTCGTTTTTCTAGTTTAAACCGTTCCTTTTCAGTAACCGTTTACATTTTTAGGTTTCACTCTGTTTTCTCCTATATGGATACATGTAGTTGGTACTCTAAATCAAACACGGTTTGTGCTAGCACTTTGAAACTTGGCACTATAATGTAGTTCCAAGTTCTATGCTTATTTTTTGTGTCCTATGGAAGTAGCCCCAAGCAGAGACTGACGAGAATCACTTTCATTGAAAGGGGTTGCCAAGCTTCCAAAAAACTACGAGTTTCCTGAAATCTCAGCAGATATTTTTTCACCCAATCTTGATGATACTTCCATTTAATGATCAGTACACCAATTCCACTAGGCTCACCAAATTTCGCACTTCTAGGTTAAACCGTTCCTTTGCAGTAACCGTTTTCATGTTTAGGTTTCACTCTGTTTTCTCCAATATGGATACCTGAAGTTGGAACTCAAAATCAAACACGGTTTGTGCTAGCTCTTTGAAACTTGGCACTATAATGTAGTTCCAAGTTCTATGCTTATGGTTTGTGTCCTATGGAAGTAACCCCAAGCAGAGACTGACGAGAATAACTTTCATTGAAAGGGTTGCCAAGCTTCCAAAAACTACGAGTTTCCTGAAATCTCAGCAAACATTTTTTCACCCAATCTTGATGATACTTGCAGGTAATGATCAGTACACCAGTCCCACTTGGCTCACCAAATTTCGTTCTTCTAGGTTAAACCATTCCTTTGCAGTAACCGTTTTCATGTTTAGGTTTCACTCTGTTTTCTCCTATATGGATACATGTAGTTGGAACTCTAAATCAAAAACGGTTTGTGCTAGCTCTTTGAAACTTGGCATTATAATGTAGTTCCACGTTCTATGGTTATGGTTTGTGTGCTATGGAAGTAGCCCCAAGCAGAGACTGACGAGAATCACTTTCATTGAAAGGGGGTGGCAAGCTTCCAAAAAACTACGAGTTTCCTGAAATCTCAGCAAACATTTTTCACCCAATCTTGATGATACTTGCTGGTAATGATCAGTACACCAGTCCCACTTGGCTCACCAAATTTCGTTCTTCTAGGTTAAACCGTTCCTTTGCAGTAACCGTTTTCATGTTTAGGTTTCACTCTGTTTTCTCCTATACGGATACTTGTAGTTGGAACTCTAAATCAAACACGATTTGTGCTAGCTCTTTGAAACTTGGCACAATAATGTAGTTCCAAGTTCTATGGCTATGGTTTGTGTCCTATGGAAGTAGCCCCAGGCAGAGACTGACGAGAATCACTGTCATTGAAAGGGGTTGCCAATCTTCCAAAAAACTACGAGTTTCCTGAAATCTCAGCAGATATTTTTTCACCCAATCTTGATGATACTTCCATTTAATGATCAGTACACCAATTCCACTAGGCTCACCAAATTTCGTTCTTCTAGGTTAAACCGTTCCTTTGCAGTAACCGTTTTCATGTTTAGGTTTCACTCTGTTTTCTCCTATATGGATACATGTAGTTGGAACTCTAAATCAAACACGGTTTGTGCTAGCTCTTTGAAACTTGGCACAATAATGTAGTTCCAAGTTCTATGCTTATGGTTTGTGTCCTATGGAAGTAGCCCCAAGCAGAAACTGACGAGAATAACTTTCATTGAAAGGGGTTGCCAAGCTTCCAAAAAACTACGAGATTCCTGAAATCTCAGCAAACATTTTTTCACCCAATCTTGATGATACTTGCAGGTAATGATCAGTACACCAGTCCCACCTGGCTCACCAAATTTCGTTCTTCTAGGTTAAACCGTTCCTTGCAGTAACCGTTTTCATGTTTAGGTTTCACTCTGTTTTCTCCTATATGGATACATGTAGTTGGAACTCTAAATCAAACACGGTTTGTGCTAGCTCTTTGAAACTTGGCACAATAATGTAGTTCCAAGATCTATGGCTATGGTTTGTGTCCTATGGAAGTAGCCCCAAGCAGACACTGACGAGAATCACTTTCATTGAAAGGGGTTGCCAAGCTTCCAAAAAACTACGAGTTTCCTGAAATCTCAGCAAACATTTCTTCACCCAATCTTGATGATACTTGCTCGTAATGATCAGTACACCAGTCCCACTTGGCTCACCAAATTTCGTTCTTCTAGGTTAAACCGTTCCTTTGCAGTAACCGTTTTCATGTTTAGGTTTCACTCTGTTTTCTCCTATATGGATACTTGTAGTTGGAACTCTAAATCAAACACGATTTGTGCTAGCTCTTTGAAACTTGGCACAATAATGTAGTTCCAAGTTCTATGGCTATGGTTTGTGTCCTATGGAAGTAGCCCCAAGCAGAGACTGACGAGAATCACTTTAATTGAAAGGGGTTGCCAAGCTTCCAAAAAACTACGAGTTTCCTGAAATCTCAGCAGATATTTTTTCACCCAATCTTGATGATACTTCCATTTAATGATCAGTACACCAATTCCACTAGGCTCACCAAATTTCGTTCTTCTAGGTTAAACCGTTCCTTTGCAGTAACCGTTTTGATGTTTAGGTTTCACTCTGTTTTCTCCCATATGGATACATGAAGTTGGAACTCTAAATCAAACACGGTTTGTGCTAGCTCTTTGAAACTTGGCACTATAATGTAGTTCCAAGTTCTATGCTTATTGTTTGTGTCCTATGGAAGTAGCCCCAAGCAGAAACTGACGAGAATAACTTTCATTGAAAGGGGTTGCCAAGATTCCAAAAAACTACAAGTTTCCTGAAATCTCAGCAAACATTTTTTCACCCAATCTTGATTCTACTTGCAGGTAATGATCAGTACACCAGTCCCACTTGGCTCACCAAATTTCGTTCTTCTATGTTAAACCGTTCCTTTGCAGTAACCGTTTTCATGTTTAGGTTTCACTCTGTTTTCTCCTATATGGATACATGTAGTTGGAACTCTAAATCAAACACGGTTTGTGCTAGCTCTTTGAAACTTGGCACAATAATGTAGTTCCAAGTTCTATGGCTATGGTTTGTGTCCTATGGAAGTAGCCCCAAGCAGAGACTGACGAGAATCACTTTCATTGATAGGGGTTGCCAAGATTCCAAAAAACTACGAGTTTCCTGAAATCTCAGCAAACATTTTTTCACCCAATCTTGATGATACTTGCTGGTAATGATCAGTACACCAGTCCCACTTGGCTCACCAAATTTCGTTCTTCTAGGTTAAACCGTTCCTTTGCAGTAACCGTTTTCATGTTTAGGTTTCACTCTGTTTTCTCCTATATGGATACATGTAGTTGGAACTCTAAATCAAACACGGTTTGTGCTAGCTCTTTGAAACTTGGCACAATAATGTAGTTCCAAGTTCTATGGCTATGGTTTGTGTCCTATGGAAGTAGCCCCAAGCAGAGACTGACGAGAATCACTTTCATTGAAAGGGGTTGCCAAGCTTCCAAAAAACTACGAGTTTCCTGAAATCTCAGCAAACATTTCTTCACCCAATCTTGATGATACTTGCTGGTAATGATCAGTACACCAGTCCCACTTGGCTCACCAAATTTCGTTCTTCTAGGTTAAACCGTTCCTTTGCAGTAACCGTTTTCATGTTTAGGTTTCACTCTGTGTTCTCCTATATGGATACATGTAGTTGGAACTCTAAATCAAACACGATTTGTGCTAGCTCTTTGAAACTTGGCACAATAATGTAGTTCCAAGTTCTATGGCTATGGTTTGTGTCCTATGGAAGTAGCCCCAAGCAGAGACTGACGAGAATCACTTTAATTGAAAGGGGTTGCCAAGCTTCCAAAAAACTACGAGTTTCCTGAAATCTCAGCAGATATTTTTCACCCAATCTTGATGATACTTCCATTTAATGATCAGTACACCAATTCCACTAGGCTCACCAAATTTCGTTCTTCTATGTTAAACCGTTCCTTTGCAGTAACCGTTTTCATGTTTAGGTTTCACTCTGTTTTTATCCAATATGGATACATGTAGTTGGAACTCTAAATCAAACACGGTTTGTGCTAGCTCTTTGAAACTTGGCACAATAATGTAGTTCCACGTTCTATGGTTATGGTTTGTGTCCTATGGAAGTAGCCCAAGCAGAAACTGACGAGAATAACTTTCATTGAAAGGGGTTGCCAAGCTTCCAAAAAACTACGAGTTTCCTGAAATCTCAGCAAACATTTTTTCACCCAATCTTGATGATACTTGCAGGTAATGATCAGTACACCAGTCCCACTTGGCTCACCAAATTTCGTTCTTCTAGGTTAAACCGTTCCTTTGCAGTAACCGATTTCATGTTTAGGTTTCACTCTGTTTTCTCCTATATGGATACATGTAGTTGGAACTCTAAATCAAACACGGTTTGACAATAATGTAGTTCCAAGGTCTATGGCTATGGTTTGTGTCCTATGGAAGTAGCCCCAAGCAGAGACTGACGAGAATCACTTTCATTAAAAGGGGTTGCCAAGCTTCCAAAAAACTACGAGTTTCCTGAAATCTCAGCAAACATTTCTTCACCCAATCTTGATGATACTTGCTGGTAATGATCAGTACACCAGTCCCACTTGGCTCACCAAATTTCGTTCTTCTAGGTTAAACCGTTCCTTTGCAGTAACCGTTTTCATGTTTAGGTTTCACTCTGTTTTCTCCTATATGGATACATGTAGTTGGAACTCTAAATCAAACACGATTTGTGCTAGCTCTTTGAAACTTGGCACAATAATGTAGTTCCAAGTTCTATGGCTATGGTTTGTGTCCTATGGAAGTAGCCCCAAGCAGAGACTGACGAGAATCACTTTAATTGGAAGGGGATGCCAAGCTTCCAAAAAACTACGAGTTTCCTGAAATCTCAGCAGATATTTTTTCACCCCATCTTGATGATACTTCCATTAATGATCAGTACACCAATTCCACTAGGCTCACCAAATTTCGTTCTTCTAGGTTAAACCGTTCCTTTGCAGTAACCGTTTTCATGTTTAGGTTTCACTCTGTTTTCTCCAATATGGATACATGAAGTTGGAACTGTAAATCAAACACGATTTGTGCTAGCTCTTTGAAACTTGGCACTATAATGTAGTTCCAAGTTCTATGCTTATGGTTTGTGTCCTATGGAAGTAGCCCCAAGCAGAGACTGACGAGAATCACTTTAATTGAAAGGGGTTGCCAAGCTTCCAAAAAACTACGAGTTTCCTGAAATCTCAGCAGATATTTTTTCAACCAATCTTGATGATACTTCCATTTAATGAACAGTACACCAATTCCACTAGGCTCACCAAATTTTGTTCTTCTAGTTTAAACCGTTCCTTTGCAGTAACCGTTTTCATGTTTAGGTTTCACTCTGTTTTCTCCAATATGGATACATGAAGTTGGAACTCTAAATCAAACACGATTTGTGCTAGCTCTTTGAAACTTGGCACTATAATGTAGTTCCAAGTTCTATGCTTATGGTTTGTGTCCTATGGAAGTGGCCCCAAGCAGAGACTGACGAGAATTACTTTCATTGAAAGGGGTTGCCAAGCTTCCAAAAAACTACGAGTTTCCTGAAATCTCAGCAAACATTTTTCACCCAATCTTGATGATACTTGCAGGTAATGATCAGTACACCAGTCCTACTTGGCTAACCAAATTTCGTTCTTCTAGGTTAAACCGTTCCTTTGCAGTAACCGTTTTTATGTTTAGGTTTCACTCTGTTTTCTCCTATATGGATACATGTATTTGGAACTCTAAATCAAACACGGTTTGTGCTAGCTCTTTGAAACTTGGCACAATAATGTAGTTCCAAGTTCTATGGCTATGGTTTGTGTCCTATGGAAGTAGCCCCAAGCAGAGACTGACGAGAATCACTTTCATTGAAATGGGTTGCCAAGCTTCCAAAAAACTACGAGTTTCCTGAAATCTCAGCAAACATTTCTTCACCCATCTTGATGATACTTGCTGGTAATGATCAGTACACCAGTCCCACTTGGCTCACCAAATTTCGTTCTTCTAGGTTAAACCGTTCCTTTGCAGTAACCGTTTTCATGTTTAGGTTTCACTCTGTTTTCTCCTATATGGATACATGTAGTTGGAACTCTAAATCAAACACGATTTGTGCTATCTCTTTGAAACTTGGCACAATAATGTAGTTCCAAGTTCTATGGCTATGGTTTGTGTCCTATGGAAGTAGCCCCAAGCAGAGACTGACGAGAATCACTTTCATTGAAAGGGGTTGCCAAGCTTCCAAAAAACTACGAGTTTCCTGAAATCTCAGCAGATATTTTTTCACCCAATCTTGATGATACTTCCATTTAATGATCAGTACACCAATTCCACTAGGCTCACCAAATTTCGTTCTTCTAGGTTAAACCGTTCCTTTGCAGTAACCGTTTTCATGTTTAGGTTTCACTCTGTTTTCTCCTATATGGATACATGTAGTTGGAACTCTAAATCAAACACGGTTTGTGCTA
The DNA here is from genome assembly GCF_045843805.1 of Urocitellus parryii. Classification (NCBI taxonomy): domain Eukaryota; kingdom Metazoa; phylum Chordata; class Mammalia; order Rodentia; family Sciuridae; genus Urocitellus; species Urocitellus parryii. The sequence continues at coordinate 39,624 of NW_027552803.1, read as the reverse complement.
GCTCTTTGAAACTTGGCACAATAGTGTAGTTCCAAGATCTATGGCTATGGTTTGTGTCCTATGGAATTAGCCCCAAGCAGAGACTGACGAGAATCACTTTCATTGAAAGGGGTTGCCAAGCTTCCAAAAAACTACGAGTTTCCTGAAATCTCAGCAAACATTTCTTCACCCAATCTTGATGATACTTGCTGGTAATGATCAGTACACCAGTCCCACTTGGCTCACCAAATTTCGTTCTTCTAGGTTAAACCGTTCCTTTGCAGTAACCGTTTTCATGTTTAGGTTTCACTCTGTTTTCTCCAATATGGATACATGTAGTTGGAACTCTAAATCAAACACGATTTGTGCTAGCTCTTTGAAACTTGGCACAATAATGTAGTTCCAAGTTCTATGGCTATGGTTTGTGTCCTATGGAAGTAGCCCCAAGCAGAGACTGACGAGAATCACTTTAATTGAAAGGGGTTGCCAAGCTTCCAAAAAACTACGAGTTTCCTGAAATCTCAGCAGATATTTTTTCACCCCATCTTGATGATACTTCCATTTAATGATCAGTACACCAATTCCACTAGGCTCACAAAATTTCGTTCTTCTAGGTCAAACCGTTCCTTTGCAGTAACCGTTTTCATGTTTAGGTTTCACTCTGTTTTCTCCAATATGGATACATGAAGTTGGAACTCTAAATCAAACACGATTTGTGCTAGCTCTTTGAAACTTGGCACTATAATGTAGTTCCAAGTTCTATGCTTATGGTTTGTGTCCTATGGAAGTAGCCCCAAGCAGAGACTGACGAGAATAACTTTCATTGAAAGGGGTTGCCAATCTTCCAAAAAACTACGAGTTTCCTGAAATCTCAGCAAACATTCTTTCACTAAATCTTGATGATACTTGCAGGTAATGATCAGTACACCAGTCCTACTTGGCTAACCAAATTTCGTTCTTCTAGGTTAAACCGTTCCTTTTCAGTAACCGTTTACATGTTTAGGTTTCACTCTGTGTTCTCCTATATGGATACATGTAGTTGGTACTCTAAATCAAACACGGTTTGTGCTAGCACTTTGAAACTTGGCACTATAATGTAGTTCCAAGTTCTATGCTTATTTTTTGTGTCCTATGGAAGTAGCCCCAAGCAGAGACTGACGAGAATCACTTTCATTGAAAGGGGTTGCCAAGCTTCCAAAAAACTACCAGTTTCCTGAAATCTCAGCAGATATTTTTTCACCCAATCTTGATGATACTTCCATTTAATGATCAGTACACCAATTCCACTAGGCTCACCAAATTTCGCTCTTCTAGGTTAAACCGTTCCTTTGCAGTAACCGTTTTCATGTTTAGGTTTCACTCTGTTTTCTCCAATATGGATACATGAAGTTGGAACTCTAAATCAAACACGGTTTGTGCTAGCTCTTTGAAACTTGGCACTATAATGTAGTTCCAAGTTCTATGCTTATGGTTTGTGTCCTATGGAAGTGGCCCCAAGCAGAGACTGACGAGAATAACTTTCATTGAAAGGGGTTGCCAAGCTTCCAAAAAACTACGAGTTTCCTGAAATCTCAGCAAACATTTTTTCACCCAATCTTGATGATACTTGCAGGTAATGATCAGTACACCAGTCCTACTTGGCTTACTAAATTTCGTTCTTCTAGGTTAAACCGTTCCTTTGCAATAACCGTTTTCATGTTTAGGTTTCACTCTGTTTTCTCCTATATGGATACATGTAGTTGGAACCCTAAATCAAACACGGTTTGTGCTAGCTCTTTGAAACTTGGCACAATAATGTAGTTCCAAGTTCTATGGCTATGGTTTGTGTCCTATGGAAGTAGCCCCAAGCAGAGACTGACGAGAATCACTTTCATTGAAAGGGTTGCCAAGCTTCCAAAAAACTACGAGTTTCCTGAAATCTCAGCAAACATTTCTTCACCCAATCTTGATGATACTTGCTAGTAATGATCAGTACACCAGTCCCACTTGGCTGACCAAGTTTCGTTCTTCTAGGTTAAACCGTTCCTTTGCAGTAACCGTTTTCATGTTTAGGTTTCACTCTGTTTTCTCCAATATGGATACATGTACTTGGAACTCTAAATCAAACACGGTTTGTGCTAGCTCTTTGAAACTTGGCACAATAATGTAATTCCAAGTTCTATCGCTATTGTTTGTGTCCTATGGAAGTAGCCCCAAGGAGAGACTGACGAGAATCACTTTCATTGAAAGGGGTTGCCAAGCTTCAAAAAAGTACGAGTTTCCTGAAATCTCAGCAAACATTTTTTCACCCAATCTTGATGATACTTCTATTTAATGATCAGTACACCAGTCCCACTTGGCTCACCAAATTTCGTTCTTCTAGGTTAAACCGTTCCTTTGCAGTAACCGTTTTCATGTTTAGGTTTCACTCTGTTTTCTCCTATATGGATACATGTAGTTGGAACTCTAAATCAAACACGGTTTGTGCTAGCTCTTTGAAACTTGGCACAATAATGTAGTTCCAAGTTCTATGGGTATGTTTTGTGTCCTATGGAAGTAGCCCCAAGCAGAGACTGACGAGAATCACTTTCATCGAAAGGGTTTGCCAAGCTTCCACAAAACTATGAGTTTCCTGAAATCTCAGCAAACATTTTTTCACCCAATCTTGATGATACTTGCAGGTAATGATCAGTACACCAGTCCCACTTGGCTCACCAAATTTCGTTCTTCTAGGTTAAACCGTTCCTTTGCAGTAACCGTTTTCATGTTTAGGTTTCACTCTGTTTTCTCCTATATGGATACATGTAGTTGGAACTCTAAATCAAACAGGATTCGTGCTAGCTCATTGAAACTTGGCACAATAATGTAGTTCCAAGTTCTATGGCTATGGTTTGTGTCCTATGGAAGTAGCCCCAAGCAGAGACTGACGAGAATAACTTTCATTGAAAGGGGTTGCCAATCTTCCAAAAAACTACGAGTTTCCTGAAATCTCAGCAAACATTTTTTCACCCAATCTTGATGATACTTGCAGGTAATGATCAGTACACCAGTCCTACTTGGCTAACCAAATTTCGTTTTTCTAGGTTAAACCGTTCCTTTTCAGTAACCGTTTACATTTTTAGGTTTCACTCTGTTTTCTCCTATATGGATACATGTAGTTGGTACTCTAAATCAAACACAGTTTGTGCTAGCACTTTGAAACTTGGCACTATAATGTAGTTCCAAGTTCTATGCTTATTTTTTGTGTCCTATGGAAGTAGCCCCAAGCAGAGACTGACGAGAATCACTTTCATTGAAAGGGGTTGCCAAGCTTCCAAAAAACTACGAGTTTCCTGAAATCTCAGCAGATATTTTTTCACCCAATCTTGATGATACTTCCATTTAATGATCAGTACACCAATTCCACTAGGCTCACCAAATTTCGCACTTCTAGGTTAAACCGTTCCTTTGCAGTAACCGTTTTCATGTTTAGGTTTCACTCTGTTTTCTCCAATATGGATACCTGAAGTTGGAACTCAAAATCAAACACGGTTTGTGCTAGCTCTTTGAAACTTGGCACTATAATGTAGTTCCAAGTTCTATGCTTATGGTTTGTGTCCTATGGAAGTAACCCCAAGCAGAGACTGACGAGAATAACTTTCATTGAAAGGGGTTGCCAAGCTTCCAAAAAACTACGAGTTTCCTGAAATCTCAGCAAACATTTTTTCACCCAATCTTGATGATACTTGCAGGTAATGATCAGTACACCAGTCCCACTTGGCTCACCAAATTTCGTTCTTCTAGGTTAAACCATTCCTTTGCAGTAACCGTTTTCATGTTTAGGTTTCACTCTGTTTTCTCCTATATGGATACATGTAGTTGGAACTCTAAATCAAAAACGGTTTGTGCTAGCTCTTTGAAACTTGGCATTATAATGTAGTTCCACGTTCTATGGTTATGGTTTGTGTGCTATGGAAGTAGCCCCAAGCAGAGACTGACGAGAATCACTTTCATTGAAAGGGGGTGCCAAGCTTCCAAAAAACTACGAGTTTCCTGAAATCTCAGCAAACATTTTTTCACCCAATCTTGATGATACTTGCTGGTAATGATCAGTACACCAGTCCCACTTGGCTCACCAAATTTCGTTCTTCTAGGTTAACCGTTCCTTTGCAGTAACCGTTTTCATGTTTAGGTTTCACTCTGTTTTCTCCTATACGGATACTTGTAGTTGGAACTCTAAATCAAACACGATTTGTGCTAGCTCTTTGAAACTTGGCACAATAATGTAGTTCCAAGTTCTATGGCTATGGTTTGTGTCCTATGGAAGTAGCCCCAGGCAGAGACTGACGAGAATCACTGTCATTGAAAGGGGTTGCCAATCTTCCAAAAAACTACGAGTTTCCTGAAATCTCAGCAGATATTTTTTCACCCAATCTTGATGATACTTCCATTTAATGATCAGTACACCAATTCCACTAGGCTCACCAAATTTCGTTCTTCTAGGTTAAACCGTTCCTTTGCAGTAACCGTTTTCATGTTTAGGTTTCACTCTGTTTTCTCCTATATGGATACATGTAGTTGGAACTCTAAATCAAACACGGTTTGTGCTAGCTCTTTGAAACTTGGCACAATAATGTAGTTCCAAGTTCTATGCTTATGGTTTGTGTCCTATGGAAGTAGCCCCAAGCAGAAACTGACGAGAATAACTTTCATTGAAAGGGGTTGCCAAGCTTCCAAAAAACTACGAGATTCCTGAAATCTCAGCAAACATTTTTCACCCAATCTTGATGATACTTGCAGGTAATGATCAGTACACCAGTCCCACCTGGCTCACCAAATTTCGTTCTTCTAGGTTAAACCGTTCCTTTGCAGTAACCGTTTTCATGTTTAGTTTCACTCTGTTTTCTCCTATATGGATACATGTAGTTGGAACTCTAAATCAAACACGGTTTGTGCTAGCTCTTTGAAACTTGGCACAATAATGTAGTTCCAAGATCTATGGCTATGGTTTGTGTCCTATGGAAGTAGCCCCAAGCAGAGACTGACGAGAATCACTTTCATTGAAAGGGGTTGCCAAGCTTCCAAAAAACTACGAGTTTCCTGAAATCTCAGCAAACATTTCTTCACCCAATCTTGATGATACTTGCTCGTAATGATCAGTACACCAGTCCCACTTGGCTCACCAAATTTCGTTCTTCTAGGTTAAACCGTTCCTTTGCAGTAACCGTTTTCATGTTTAGGTTTCACTCTGTTTTCTCCTATATGGATACTTGTAGTTGGAACTCTAAATCAAACACGATTTGTGCTAGCTCTTTGAAACTTGGCACAATAATGTAGTTCCAAGTTCTATGGCTATGGTTTGTGTCCTATGGAAGTAGCCCCAAGCAGAGACTGACGAGAATCACTTTAATTGAAAGGGGTTGCCAAGCTTCCAAAAAACTACGAGTTTCCTGAAATCTCAGCAGATATTTTTTCACCCAATCTTGATGATACTTCCATTTAATGATCAGTACACCAATTCCACTAGGCTCACCAAATTTCGTTCTTCTAGGTTAAACCGTTCCTTTGCAGTAACCGTTTTGATGTTTAGGTTTCACTCTGTTTTCTCCCATATGGATACATGAAGTTGGAACTCTAAATCAAACACGGTTTGTGCTAGCTCTTTGAAACTTGGCACTATAATGTAGTTCCAAGTTCTATGCTTATTGTTTGTGTCCTATGGAAGTAGCCCCAAGCAGAAACTGACGAGAATAACTTTCATTGAAAGGGGTTGCCAAGATTCCAAAAAACTACAAGTTTCCTGAAATCTCAGCAAACATTTTTTCACCCAATCTTGATTCTACTTGCAGGTAATGATCAGTACACCAGTCCCACTTGGCTCACCAAATTTCGTTCTTCTATGTTAAACCGTTCCTTTGCAGTAACCGTTTTCATGTTTAGGTTTCACTCTGTTTTCTCCTATATGGATACATGTAGTTGGAACTCTAAATCAAACACGGTTTGTGCTAGCTCTTTGAAACTTGGCACAATAATGTAGTTCCAAGTTCTATGGCTATGGTTTGTGTCCTATGGAAGTAGCCCCAAGCAGAGACTGACGAGAATCACTTTCATTGATAGGGGTTGCCAAGCTTCCAAAAAACTACGAGTTTCCTGAAATCTCAGCAAACATTTTTCACCCAATCTTGATGATACTTGCTGGTAATGATCAGTACACCAGTCCCACTTGGCTCACCAAATTTCGTTCTTCTAGGTTAAACCGTTCCTTTGCAGTAACCGTTTTCATGTTTAGGTTTCACTCTGTTTTCTCCTATATGGATACATGTAGTTGGAACTCTAAATCAAACACGGTTTGTGCTAGCTCTTTGAAACTTGGCACAATAATGTAGTTCCAAGTTCTATGGCTATGGTTTGTGTCCTATGGAAGTAGCCCCAAGCAGAGACTGACGAGAATCACTTTCATTGAAAGGGGTTGCCAAGCTTCCAAAAAACTACGAGTTTCCTGAAATCTCAGCAAACATTTCTTCCACCCAATCTTGATGATACTTGCTGGTAATGATCAGTACACCAGTCCCACTTGGCTCACCAAATTTCGTTCTTCTAGGTTAAACCGTTCCTTTGCAGTAACCGTTTTCATGTTTAGGTTTCACTCTGTGTTCTCCTATATGGATACATGTAGTTGGAACTCTAAATCAAACACGATTTGTGCTAGCTCTTTGAAACTTGGCACAATAATGTAGTTCCAAGTTCTATGGCTATGGTTTGTGTCCTATGGAAGTAGCCCCAAGCAGAGACTGACGAGAATCACTTTAATTGAAAGGGGTTGCCAAGCTTCCAAAAAACTACGAGTTTCCTGAAATCTCAGCAGATATTTTTTCACCCAATCTTGATGATACTTCCATTTAATGATCAGTACACCAATTCCACTAGGCTCACCAAATTTCGTTCTTCTATGTTAAACCGTTCCTTTGCAGTAACCGTTTTCATGTTTAGGTTTCACTCTGTTTTATCCAATATGGATACATGTAGTTGGAACTCTAAATCAAACACGGTTTGTGCTAGCTCTTTGAAACTTGGCACAATAATGTAGTTCCACGTTCTATGGTTATGGTTTGTGTCCTATGGAAGTAGCCCCAAGCAGAAACTGACGAGAATAACTTTCATTGAAAGGGGTTGCCAAGCTTCCAAAAAACTACGAGTTTCCTGAAATCTCAGCAAACATTTTTTCACCCAATCTTGATGATACTTGCAGGTAATGATCAGTACACCAGTCCCACTTGGCTCACCAAATTTCGTTCTTCTAGGTTAAACCGTTCCTTTGCAGTAACCGTTTTCATGTTTAGGTTTCACTCTGTTTTCTCCTATATGGATACATGTAGTTGGAACTCTAAATCAAACACGGTTTGACAATAATGTAGTTCCAAGATCTATGGCTATGGTTTGTGTCCTATGGAAGTAGCCCCAAGCAGAGACTGACGAGAATCACTTTCATTAAAAGGGGTTGCCAAGCTTCCAAAAAACTACGAGTTTCCTGAAATCTCAGCAAACATTTCTTCACCCAATCTTGATGATACTTGCTGGTAATGATCAGTACACCAGTCCCACTTGGCTCACCAAATTTCGTTCTTCTAGGTTAAACCGTTCCTTTGCAGTAACCGTTTTCATGTTTAGGTTTCACTCTGTTTTCTCCTATATGGATACATGAAGTTGGAACTGTAAATCAAACACGATTTGTGCTAGCTCTTTGAAACTTGGCACTATAATGTAGTTCCAAGTTCTATGGCTTATGGTTTGTGTCCTATGGAAGTAGCCCCAAGCAGAGACTGACGAGAATCACTTTAATTGAAAGGGGTTGCCAAGCTTCCAAAAAACTACGAGTTTCCTGAAATCTCAGCAGATATTTTTTCAACCAATCTTGATGATACTTCCATTTAATGAACAGTACACCAATTCCACTAGGCTCACCAAATTTTGTTCTTCTAGGTTAAACCGTTCCTTTGCAGTAACCGTTTTCATGTTTAGGTTTCACTCTGTTTTCTCCAATATGGATACATGAAGTTGGAACTCTAAATCAAACACGGTTTGTGCTAGCTCTTTGAAACTTGGCACTATAATGTAGTTCCAAGTTCTATGCTTATGGTTTGTGTCCTATGGAAGTGGCCCCAAGCAGAGACTGACGAGAATTACTTTCATTGAAAGGGGTTGCCAAGCTTCCAAAAAACTACGAGTTTCCTGAAATCTCAGCAAACATTTTTTCACCCAATCTTGATGATACTTGCAGGTAATGATCAGTACACCAGTCCTACTTGGCTAACCAAATTTCGTTCTTCTAGGTTAAACCGTTCCTTTGCAGTAACCGTTTTTATGTTTAGGTTTCACTCTGTTTTCTCCTATATGGATACATGTATTTGGAACTCTAAATCAAACACGGTTTGTGCTAGCTCTTTGAAACTTGGCACAATAATGTAGTTCCAAGTTCTATGGCTTATGGTTTGTGTCCTATGGAAGTAGCCCCAAGCAGAGACTGACGAGAATCACTTTCATTGAAATGGGTTGCCAAGCTTCCAAAAAACTACGAGTTTCCTGAAATCTCAGCAAACATTTCTTCACCCAATCTTGATGATACTTGCTGGTAATGATCAGTACACCAGTCCCACTTGGCTCACCAAATTTCGTTCTTCTAGGTTAAACCGTTCCTTTGCAGTAACCGTTTTCATGTTTAGGTTTCACTCTGTTTTCTCCTATATGGATACATGTAGTTGGAACTCTAAATCAAACACGATTTGTGCTATCTCTTTGAAACTTGGCACAATAATGTAGTTCCAAGTTCTATGGCTATGGTTTGTGTCCTATGGAAGTAGCCCCAAGCAGAGACTGACGAGAATCACTTTCATTGAAAGGGGTTGCCAAGCTTCCAAAAAACTACGAGTTTCCTGAAATCTCAGCAGATATTTTTTCACCCAATCTTGATGATACTTCCATTTAATGATCAGTACACCAATTCCACTAGGCTCACCAAATTTCGTTCTTCTAGGTTAAACCGTTCCTTTGCAGTAACCGTTTTCATGTTTAGGTTTCACTCTGTTTTCTCCTATATGGATACATGTAGTTGGAACTCTAAATCAAACACGGTTTGTGCTAGCTCTTTGAAACTTGGCACAATAGTGTAGTTCCAAGATCTATGGCTATGGTTTGTGTCCTATGGAATTAGCCCCAAGCAGAGACTGACGAGAATCACTTTCATTGAAAGGGGTTGCCAAGCTTCCAAAAAACTACGAGTTTCCTGAAATCTCAGCAAACATTTCTTCACCCAATCTTGATGATACTTGCTGGTAATGATCAGTACACCAGTCCCACTTGGCTCACCAAATTTCGTTCTTCTAGGTTAAACCGTTCCTTTGCAGTAACCGTTTTCATGTTTAGGTTTCACTCTGTTTTCTCCAATATGGATACATGTAGTTGGAACTCTAAATCAAACACGATTTGTGCTAGCTCTTTGAAACTTGGCACAATAATGTAGTTCCAAGTTCTATGGCTATGGTTTGTGTCCTATGGAAGTAGCCCCAAGCAGAGACTGACGAGAATCACTTTAATTGAAAGGGGTTGCCAAGCTTCCAAAAAACTACGAGTTTCCTGAAATCTCAGCAGATATTTTTTCACCCCATCTTGATGATACTTCCATTTAATGATCAGTACACCAATTCCACTAGGCTCACAAAATTTCGTTCTTCTAGGTCAAACCGTTCCTTTGCAGTAACCGTTTTCATGTTTAGGTTTCACTCTGTTTTCTCCAATATGGATACATGAAGTTGGAACTCTAAATCAAACACGATTTGTGCTAGCTCTTTGAAACTTGGCACTATAATGTAGTTCCAAGTTCTATGCTTATGGTTTGTGTCCTATGGAAGTAGCCCCAAGCAGAGACTGACGAGAATAACTTTCATTGAAAGGGGTTGCCAATCTTCCAAAAAACTACGAGTTTCCTGAAATCTCAGCAAACATTCTTTCACTAAATCTTGATGATACTTGCAGGTAATGATCAGTACACCAGTCCTACTTGGCTAACCAAATTTCGTTCTTCTAGGTTAAACCGTTCCTTTTCAGTAACCGTTTACATGTTTAGGTTTCACTCTGTGTTCTCCTATATGGATACATGTAGTTGGTACTCTAAATCAAACACGGTTTGTGCTAGCACTTTGAAACTTGGCACTATAATGTAGTTCCAAGTTCTATGCTTATTTTTTGTGTCCTATGGAAGTAGCCCCAAGCAGAGACTGACGAGAATCACTTTCATTGAAAGGGGTTGCCAAGCTTCCAAAAACTACCAGTTTCCTGAAATCTCAGCAGATATTTTTTCACCCAATCTTGATGATACTTCCATTTAATGATCAGTACACCAAATTCCCACTAGGCTCACCAAATTTCGCTCTTCTAGGTTAAACCGTTCCTTTGCAGTAACCGTTTTCATGTTTAGGTTTCACTCTGTTTTCTCCAATATGGATACATGAAGTTGGAACTCTAAATCAAAAACGGTTTGTGCTAGCTCTTTGAAACTTGGCATTATAATGTAGTTCCACGTTCTATGGTTATGGTTTGTGTGCTATGGAAGTAGCCCCAAGCAGAGACTGACGAGAATCACTTTCATTGAAAGGGGGTGCCAAGCTTCCAAAAAACTACGAGTTTCCTGAAATCTCAGCAAACATTTTTTCACCCAATCTTGATGATACTTGCTGGTAATGATCAGTACACCAGTCCCACTTGGCTCACCAAATTTCGTTCTTCTAGGTTAAACCGTTCCTTTGCAGTAACCGTTTTCATGTTTAGGTTTCATTCTGTTTTCTCTTATATGGATACATGTAGTTGGAACTCTAAATCAAACACGATTTGTGCTAGCTCATTGAAACTTGGCACTATAATGTAGTTCCAAGTTCTATGCTTATGGTTTGTGTCCTATGGAAGTAGCCCCAAGCAGAGACTGACGAGAATCACTTTAATTGAAAGGGGTTGCCAAGCTTCCAAAAAACTACGAGTTTCCTGAAATCTCAGCAGATATTTTTTCACCCAATCTTGATGATACTTCCATTTAATGATCATTACACCAATTCCACTAGGCTCACCAAATTTCGTTCTTCTAGTTTAAACCGTTCCTTTGCAGTAACCCTTTTCATGTTTAGGTTTCACTCTGTTTTCTCCAATATGGATACATGAAGTTGGAACTCTAAATCAAACACGGTTTGTGCTAGCTCTTTGAAACTTGGCACTATAATGTAGTTCCAAGTTCTATGCTTATGGTTTGTGTCCTATGGAAGTGGCCCCAAGCAGAGACTGACGAGAATAACTTTCATTGAAAGGGGTTGCCAAGCTTCCAAAAAACTACGAGTTTCCTGAAATCTCAGCAAACATTTTTTCACCCAATCTTGATGATACTTGCAGGTAATGATCAGTACACCAGTCCTACTTGGCTAACCAAATTTCGTTCTTCTAGGTTAAACCGTTCCTTTGCAGTAACCGTTTTCATGTTTAGGTTTCACTCTGTTTTCTCCTATATGGATAGATGTAGTTGGAACTCTAAATCAAACACGGTTTGTGCTAGCTCTTTGAAACTTGGCACAATAATGTAGTTCCATGTTCTATGGCTATGGTTTGTGTCCTATGGAAGTAGCCCCAAGCAGAGACTGACGAGAATCACTTTCATTGAAATGGGTTGCCAAGCTTCCAAAAAACTACGAGTTCCTGAAATCTCAGCAAACATTTCTTCACCCAATCTTGATGATACTTGCTGGTAATGATCAGTACACCAGTCCCACTTGGCTCACCAAATTTCGTTCTTCTAGGTTAAAGCGTTCCTTTGCAGTAACCGTTTTCATGTTTAGGGTTCACTCTGTTTTCTCCTATATGGATACATGTAGTTGGAACTCTAAATCAAACACGATTTGTGCTAGCTCTTTGAAACTTGGCACAATAATGTAGTTCCAAGTTCTATGGCTATGGTTTGTGTCCTATGGAAGTAGCCCCAAGCAGAGACTGACGAGAATCACTTTCATTGAAAGGGGTTGCCAAGCTTCCAAAAAACTACGAGTTTCCTGAAATCTCAGCAGATATTTTTTCACCCAATCTTGATGATACTTCCATTTAATGATCAGTACACCAATTCCACTAGGCTCACCAAATTTCGCTCTTCTAGGTTAAACCGTTCCTTTGCAGTAACCGTTTTCATGTTTAGGTTTCACTCTGTTTTCTCCAATATGGATACATGAAGTTGGAACTCTAAATCAAAAACGGTTTGTGCTAGCTCTTTGAAACTTGGCATTATAATGTAGTTCCACGTTCTATGGTTATGGTTTGTGTGCTATGGAAGTAGCCCCAAGCAGAGACTGACGAGAATCACTTTCATTGAAAGGGGGTGCCAAGCTTCCAAAAAACTACGAGTTTCCTGAAATCTCAGCAAACATTTTTTCACCCAATCTTGATGATACTTGCTGGTAATGATCAGTACACCAGTCCCACTTGGCTCACCAAATTTCGTTCTTCTAGGTTAAACCGTTCCTTTGCAGTAACCGTTTTCATGTTTAGGTTTCATTCTGTTTTCTCTTATATGGATACATGTAGTTGGAACTCTAAATCAAACACGATTTGTGCTAGCTCATTGAAACTTGGCACTATAATGTAGTTCCAAGTTCTATGGCTATGGTTTGTGTCCTATGGAAGTAGCCCCAAGCAGAGACTGACGAGAATCACTTTAATTGAAAGGGGTTGCCAAGCTTCCAAAAAACTACGAGTTTCCTGAAATCTCAGCAGATATTTTTTCACCCAATCTTGATGATACTTCCATTTAATGATCAGTACACCAATTCCACTAGGCTCACCAAATTTCGTTCTTCTAGGTTAAACCGTTCCTTTGCAGTAACCGTTTTGATGTTTAGGTTTCACTCTGTTTTCTCCCATATGGATACATGAAGTTGGAACTCTAAATCAAACACGGTTTGTGCTAGCTCTTTGAAACTTGGCACTATAATGTAGTTCCAAGTTCTATGCTTATTGTTTGTGTCCTATGGAAGTAGGCCCAAGCAGAAACTGACGAGAATAACTTTCATTGAAAGGGGTTGCCAAAATTCCAAAAAACTACAAGTTTCCTGAAATCTCAGCAAACATTTTTTCACCCAATCTTGATTCTACTTGCAGGTAATGATCAGTACACCAGTCCCACTTGGCTCACCAAATTTCGTTCTTCTATGTTAAACCGTTCCTTTGCAGTAACCGTTTTCATGTTTAGGTTTCACTCTGTTTTCTCCTATATGGATACATGTAGTTGGAACTCTAAATCAAACACGGTTTGTGCTAGCTCTTTGAAACTTGGCACAATAATGTAGTTCCAAGTTCTATGGCTATGGTTTGTGTCCTATGGAAGTAGCCCCAAGCAGAGACTGACGAGAATCACTTTCATTGATAGGGTTGCCAAGCTTCCAAAAAACTACGAGTTTCCTGAAATCTCAGCAAACATTTTTTCACCCAATCTTGATGATACTTGCTGGTAATGATCAGTACACCAGTCCCACTTGGCTCACCAAATTTCGTTCTTGTAGGTTAAACCGTTCCTTTGCAGTAACCGTTTTCATGTTTAGGTTTCACTCTGTTTTCTCCTATATGGATACATGTAGTTGGAACTCTAAATCAAACACGGTTTGTGCTAGCTCTTTGAAACTTGGCACAATAATGTAGTTCCAAGTTCTATGGCTATGGTTTGTGTCCTATGGAAGTAGCCCCAAGCAGAGACTGACGAGAATCACTTTCATTGAAAGGGGTTGCCAAGCTTCCAAAAAACTACGAGTTTCCTGAAATCTCAGCAAACATTTCTTCACCCAATCTTGATGATACTTGCTGGTAATGATCAGTACACCAGTCCCACTTGGCTCACCAAATTTCGTCTTCTAGGTTAAACCGTTCCTTTGCAGTAACCGTTTTCATGTTTAGGTTTCACTCTGTGTTCTCCTATATGGATACATGTAGTTGGAACTCTAAATCAAACACGATTTGTGCTAGCTCTTTGAAACTTGGCACAATAATGTAGTTCCAAGTTCTATGGCTATGGTTTGTGTCCTATGGAAGTAGCCCCAAGCAGAGACTGACGAGAATCACTTTAATTGAAAGGGGTTGCCAAGCTTCCAAAAAACTACGAGTTTCCTGAAATCTCAGCAGATATTTTTTCACCCAATCTTGATGATACTTCCATTTAATGATCAGTACACCAATTCCACTAGGCTCACCAAATTTCGTTCTTCTATGTTAACCGTTCCTTTGCAGTAACCGTTTTCATGTTTAGGTTTCACTCTGTTTTATCCAATATGGATACATGTAGTTGGAACTCTAAATCAAACACGGTTTGTGCTAGCTCTTTGAAACTTGGCACAATAATGTAGTTCCACGTTCTATGGTTATGGTTTGTGTCCTATGGAAGTAGCCCCAAGCAGAAACTGACGAGAATAACTTTCATTGAAAGGGTTGCCAAGCTTCCAAAAAACTACGAGTTTCCTGAAATCTCAGCAAACATTTTTTCACCCAATCTTGATGATACTTGCAGGTAATGATCAGTACACCAGTCCCACTTGGCTCACCAAATTTCGTTCTTCTAGGTTAAACCGTTCCTTTGCAGTAACCGTTTTCATGTTTAGGTTTCACTCTGTTTTCTCCTATATGGATACATGTAGTTGGAACTCTAAATCAAACACGGTTTGACAATAATGTAGTTCCAAGATCTATGGCTATGGTTTGTGTCCTATGGAAGTAGCCCCAAGCAGAGACTGACGAGAATCACTTTCATTAAAAGGGGTTGCCAAGCTTCCAAAAAACTACGAGTTTCCTGAAATCTCAGCAAACATTTCTTCACCCAATCTTGATGATACTTGCTGGTAATGATCAGTACACCAGTCCCACTTGGCTCACCAAATTTCGTTCTTCTAGGTTAAACCGTTCCTTTGCAGTAACCGTTTTCATGTTTAGGTTTCACTCTGTTTTCTCCTATATGGATACATGTAGTTGGAACTCTAAATCAAACACGATTTGTGCTAGCTCTTTGAAACTTGGCACAATAATGTAGTTCCAAGTTCTATGGCTATGGTTTGTGTCCTATGGAAGTAGCCCCAAGCAGAGACTGACGAGAATCACTTTAATTGGAAGGGGATGCCAAGCTTCCAAAAAACTACGAGTTTCCTGAAATCTCAGCAGATATTTTTTCACCCCATCTTGATGATACTTCCATTTAATGATCAGTACACCAATTCCACTAGGCTCACCAAATTTCGTTCTTCTAGGTTAAACCGTTCCTTTGCAGTAACCGTTTTCATGTTTAGGTTTCACTCTGTTTTCTCCAATATGGATACATGAAGTTGGAACTGTAAATCAAACACGATTTGTGCTAGCTCTTTGAAACTTGGCACTATAATGTAGTTCCAAGTTCTATGCTTATGGTTTGTGTCCTATGGAAGTAGCCCCAAGCAGAGACTGACGAGAATCACTTTAATTGAAGGGGTTGCCAAGCTTCCAAAAAACTACGAGTTTCCTGAAATCTCAGCAGATATTTTTTCAACCAATCTTGATGATACTTCCATTTAATGATCAGTACACCAATTCCACTAGGCTCACCAAATTTTGTTCTTCTAGTTTAAACCGTTCCTTTGCAGTAACCGTTTTCATGTTTAGGTTTCACTCTGTTTTCTCCAATATGGATACATGAAGTTGGAACTCTAAATCAAACACGGTTTGTGCTAGCTCTTTGAAACTTGGCACTATAATGTAGTTCCAAGTTCTATGCTTATGGTTTGTGTCCTATGGAAGTGGCCCCAAGCAGAGACTGACGAGAATAACTTTCATTGAAAGGGGTTGCCAAGCTTCCAAAAAACTACGAGTTTCCTGAAATCTCAGCAAACATTTTTTCACCCAATCTTGATGATACTTGCAGGTAATGATCAGTACACCAGTCCTACTTGGCTAACCAAATTTCGTTCTTCTAGGTTAAACCGTTCCTTTGCAGTAACCGTTTTTATGTTTAGGTTTCACTCTGTTTTCTCCTATATGGATACATGTATTTGGAACTCTAAATCAAACACGGTTTGTGCTACCTCTTTGAAACTTGGCACAATAATGTAGTTCCAAGTTCTATGGCTATGGTTTGTGTCCTATGGAAGTAGCCCCAAGCAGAGACTGACGAGAATCACTTTCATTAAAAGGGGTTGCCAAGCTTCCAAAAAACTACGAGTTTCCTGAAATCTCAGCAAACATTTCTTCACCCAATCTTGATGATACTTGCTGGTAATGATCAGTACACCAGTCCCACTTGGCTCACCAAATTTCGTTCTTCTAGGTTAAACCGTTCCTTTGCAGTAACCGTTTTCATGTTTAGGTTTCACTCTGTTTTCTCCTATATGGATACATGTAGTTGGAACTCTAAATCAAACACGATTTGTGCTAGCTCTTTGAAACTTGGCACAATAATGTAGTTCCAAGTTCTATGGCTATGGTTTGTGTCCTATGGAAGTAGCCCCAAGCAGAGACTGACGAGAATCACTTTAATTGGAAGGGGATGCCAAGCTTCCAAAAAACTACGAGTTTCCTGAAATCTCAGCAGATATTTTTTCACCCCATCTTGATGATACTTCCATTTAATGATCAGTACACCAATTCCACTAGGCTCACCAAATTTCGTTCTTCTAGGTTAAACCGTTCCTTTGCAGTAACCGTTTTCATGTTTAGGTTTCACTCTGTTTTCTCCAATATGGATACATGAAGTTGGAACTGTAAATCAAACACGATTTGTGCTAGCTCTTTGAAACTTGGCACTATAATGTAGTTCCAAGTTCTATGCTTATGGTTTGTGTCCTATGGAAGTAGCCCCAAGCAGAGACTGACGAGAATCACTTTAATTGAAAGGGGTTGCCAAGCTTCCAAAAAACTACGAGTTTCCTGAAATCTCAGCAGATATTTTTTCAACCAATCTTGATGATACTTCCATTTAATGATCAGTACACCAATTCCACTAGGCTCACCAAATTTTGTTCTTCTAGTTTAAACCGTTCCTTTGCAGTAACCGTTTTCATGTTTAGGTTTCACTCTGTTTTCTCCAATATGGATACATGAAGTTGGAACTCTAAATCAAACACGGTTTGTGCTAGCTCTTTGAAACTTGGCACTATAATGTAGTTCCAAGTTCTATGCTTATGGTTTGTGTCCTATGGAAGTGGCCCCAAGCAGAGACTGACGAGAATAACTTTCATTGAAAGGGGTTGCCAAGCTTCCAAAAAACTACGAGTTTCCTGAAATCTCAGCAAACATTTTTTCACCCAATCTTGATGATACTTGCAGGTAATGATCAGTACACCAGTCCTACTTGGCTAACCAAATTTCGTTCTTCTAGGTTAAACCGTTCCTTTGCAGTAACCGTTTTTATGTTTAGGTTTCACTCTGTTTTCTCCTATATGGATACATGTATTTGGAACTCTAAATCAAACACGGTTTGTGCTAGCTCTTTGAAACTTGGCACAATAATGTAGTTCCAAGTTCTATGGCTATGGTTTGTGTCCTATGGAAGTAGCCCCAAGCAGAGACTGACGAGAATCACTTTCATTGAAATGGGTTGCCAAGCTTCCAAAAAACTACGAGTTTCCTGAAATCTCAGCAAACATTTCTTCACCCAATCTTGATGATACTTGCTGGTAATGATCAGTACACCAGTCCCACTTGGCTCACCAAATTTCGTTCTTCTAGGTTAAACCGTTCCTTTGCAGTAACCGTTTTCATGTTTAGGTTTCACTCTGTTTTCTCCTATATGGATACATGTAGTTGGAACTCTAAATCAAACACGATTTGTGCTATCTCTTTGAAACTTGGCACAATAATGTAGTTCCAAGTTCTATGGCTATGGTTTGTGTCCTATGGAAGTAGCCCCAAGCAGAGACTGACGAGAATCACTTTCATTGAAAGGGGTTGCCAAGCTTCCAAAAAACTACGAGTTTCCTGAAATCTCAGCAGATATTTTTTCACCCAATCTTGATGATACTTCCATTTAATGATCAGTACACCAATTCCACTAGGCTCACCAAATTTCGTTCTTCTAGGTTAAACCGTTCCTTTGCAGTAACCGTTTTCATGTTTAGGTTTCACTCTGTTTTCTCCTATATGGATACATGTAGTTGGAACTCTAAATCAAACACGGTTTGTGCTAGCTCTTTGAAACTTGGCACAATAGTGTAGTTCCAAGATCTATGGCTATGGTTTGTGTCCTATGGAAGTAGCCCCAAGCAGAGACTGACGAGAATCACTTTCATTGAAAGGGGTTGCCAAGCTTCCAAAAAACTACGAGTTTCCTGAAATCTCAGCAAACATTTCTTCACCCAATCTTGATGATACTTGCTGGTAATGATCAGTACACCAGTCCCACTTGGCTCACCAAATTTCGTTCTTCTAGGTTAAACCGTTCCTTTGCAGTAACCGTTTTCATGTTTAGGTTTCACTCTGTTTTCTCCAATATGGATACATGTAGTTGGAACTCTAAATCAAACACGATTTGTGCTAGCTCTTTGAAACTTGGCACAATAATGTAGTTCCAAGTTCTATGGCTATGGTTTGTGTCCTATGGAAGTAGCCCCAAGCAGAGACTGACGAGAATCACTTTAATTGAAAGGGGTTGCCAAGCTTCCAAAAAACTACGAGTTTCCTGAAATCTCAGCAGATATTTTTTCACCCCATCTTGATGATACTTCCATTTAATGATCAGTACACCAATTCCACTAGGCTCACAAAATTTCGTTCTTCTAGGTTAAACCGTTCCTTTGCAGTAACCGTTTTCATGTTTAGGTTTCACTCTGTTTTCTCCAATATGGATACATGAAGTTGGAACTCTAAATCAAACACGATTTGTGCTAGCTCTTTGAAACTTGGCACTATAATGTAGTTCCAAGTTCTATGCTTATGGTTTGTGTCCTATGGAAGTAGCCCCAAGCAGAGACTGACGAGAATAACTTTCATTGAAAGGGGTTGCCAATCTTCCAAAAAACTACGAGTTTCCTGAAATCTCAGCAAACATTCTTTCACCAAATCTTGATGATACTTGCAGGTAATGATCAGTACACCAGTCCTACTTGGCTAACCAAATTTCGTTCTTCTAGGTTAAACCGTTCCTTTTCAGTAACCGTTTACATGTTTAGGTTTCACTCTGTTTTCTCTTATATGGATACATGTAGTTGGAACTCTAAATCAAACACGATTTGTGCTAGCTCATTGAAACTTGGCACTATAATGTAGTTCCAAGTTCTATGCTTATGGTTTGTGTCCTATGGAAGTAGCCCCAAGCAGAGACTGACGAGAATCACTTTAATTGAAAGGGGTTGCCAAGCTTCCAAAAAACTACGAGTTTCCTGAAATCTCAGCAGATATTTTTTCACCCAATCTTGATGATACTTCCATTTAATGATCATTACACCAATTCCACTAGGCTCACCAAATTTCGTTCTTCTAGTTTAAACCGTTCCTTTGCAGTAACCCTTTTCATGTTTAGGTTTCACTCTGTTTTCTCCAATATGGATACATGAAGTTGGAACTCTAAATCAAACACGGTTTGTGCTAGCTCTTTGAAACTTGGCACTATAATGTAGTTCCAAGTTCTATGCTTATGGTTTGTGTCCTATGGAAGTGGCCCCAAGCAGAGACTGACGAGAATAACTTTCATTGAAAGGGGTTGCCAAGCTTCCAAAAAACTACGAGTTTCCTGAAATCTCAGCAAACATTTTTTCACCCAATCTTGATGATACTTGCAGGTAATGATCAGTACACCAGTCCTACTTGGCTAACCAAATTTCGTTCTTCTAGGTTAAACCGTTCCTTTGCAGTAACCGTTTTCATGTTTAGGTTTCACTCTGTTTTCTCCTATATGGATAGATGTAGTTGGAACTCTAAATCAAACACGGTTTGTGCTAGCTCTTTGAAACTTGGCACAATAATGTAGTTCCATGTTCTATGGCTATGGTTTGTGTCCTATGGAAGTAGCCCCAAGCAGAGACTGACGAGAATCACTTTCATTGAAATGGGTTGCCAAGCTTCCAAAAAACTACGAGTTTCCTGAAATCTCAGCAAACATTTCTTCACCCAATCTTGATGATACTTGCTGGTAATGATCAGTACACCAGTCCCACTTGGCTCACCAAATTTCGTTCTTCTAGGTTAAACCGTTCCTTTGCAGTAACCGTTTTCATGTTTAGGTTTCACTCTGTTTTCTCCTATATGGATACATGTAGTTGGAACTCTAAATCAAACACGATTTGTGCTAGCTCTTTGAAACTTGGCACAATAATGTAGTTCCAAGTTCTATGGCTATGGTTTGTGTCCTATGGAAGTAGCCCCAAGCAGAGACTGACGAGAATCACTTTCATTGAAAGGGGTTGCCAAGCTTCCAAAAAAACTACGAGTTTCCTGAAATCTCAGCAGATATTTTTTCACCCAATCTTGATGATACTTCCATTTAATGATCAGTACACCAATTCCACTAGGCTCACCAAATTTCGCTCTTCTAGGTTAAACCGTTCCTTTGCAGTAACCGTTTTCATGTTTAGGTTTCACTCTGTTTTCTCCAATATGGATACATGAAGTTGGAACTCTAAATCAAAAACGGTTTGTGCTAGCTCTTTGAAACTTGGCACAATAATGTAGTTCCATGTTCTATGGCTATGGTTTGTGTCCTATGGAAGTAGCCCCAAGCAGAGACTGACGAGAATCACTTTCATTGAAATGGGTTGCCAAGCTTCCAAAAAACTACGAGTTTCCTGAAATCTCAGCAAACATTTCTTCACCCAATCTTGATGATACTTGCTGGTAATGATCTGTACACCAGTCCCACTTGGCTCACCAAATTTCGTTCTTCTAGGTTAAACCGTTCCTTTGCAGTAACCATTTTCATGTTTAGGTTTCACTCTGTTTTCTCCTATATGGATACATGTAGTTGGAACTCTAAATCAAACACGATTTGTGCTAGCTCTTTGAAACTTGGCACAATAATGTAGTTCCAAGTTCTATGGCTATGGTTTGTGTCCTATGGAAGTAGCCCCAAGCAGAGACTGACGAGAATCACTTTCATTGAAAGGGGTTGCCAAGCTTCCAAAAAACTACGAGTTTCCTGAAATCTCAGCAGATATTTTTTCACCCAATCTTGATGATACTTCCATTTAATGATCAGTACACCAATTCCACTAGGCTCACCAAATTTCGTTCTTCTAGGTTAAACCGTTCCTTTGCAGTAACCGTTTTCATGTTTAGGTTTCACTCTGTTTTCTCCAATATGGATACATGAAGTTGGAACTCTAAATCAAACACGGTTTGTGCTAGCTCTTTGAAACTTGGCACTATAATGTAGTTCCAAGTTCTATGCTTATGGTTTGTGTCCTATGGAAGTGGCCCCAAGCAGAGACTGACGAGAATAACTTTCATTGAAAGGGGTTGCCAAGCTTCCAAAAAACTACGAGTTTCCTGAAATCTCAGCAAACATTTTTTCACCCAATCTTTATGATACTTGCAGGTAATGATCAGTACACCAGTCCTACTTGGCTAACCAAATTTTTTTCTTCTAGGTTAAACCGTTCCTTTGCAGTAACCGTTTTCATGTTTAGGTTTCACTCTGTTTTCTCCTATATGGATACATGTAGTTGGAACTCTAAATCAAACACGGTTTGTGCTAGCTCTTTGAAACTTGGCACAATAATGTAGTTCCAAGTTCTATGGCTATGGTTTGTGTCCTATGGAAGTAGCCCAAAGCAGAGACTGACGAGAATCACTTTCATTGAAAGGGGTTGCCAAGCTTCCAAAAAACTACGAGTTTCCTGAAATCTCAGCAGATATTTTTTCACCCAATCTTGATGATACTTCCATTTAATGATCAGTACACCAATTCCACTAGGCTCACCAAATTTCGTTCTTCTAGGTTAAACCGTTCCTTTGCAGTAACCGTTTTCATGTTTAGGTTTCACTCTGTTTTCTCCAATATGGATACATGTAGTTGGAACTCTAAATCAAACACGGTTTGTGCTAGCTCTTTGAAACTTGGCACAATAATGTAGATCCACGTTCTATGCTTATGGTTTGTGTCCTATGGAAGTAGCCCCAAGCAGAAACTGACGAGAATAACTTTCATTGAAAGGGGTTGCCAAGCTTCCAAAAAACTACGAGTTTCCTGAAATCTCAGCAAACATTTTTTCACCCAATCTTGATGATACTTGCAGGTAATGATCAGTACACCAGTCCCACTTGGCTCACCAAATTTCGTTCTTCTAGGTTAAACCGTTCCTTTGCAGTAACCGTTTTCATGTTTAGGTTTCACTCTGTTTTCTCCTATATGGATAGATGTAGTTGGAACTCTAAATCAAACACGATTTGTGCTAGCTCTTTGAAACTTGGCACAATAATGTAGTTCCAAGTTCTATGGCTATGGTTTGTGTCCTATGGAAGTAGCCCCAAGCAGAGACTAACGAGAATAACTTTCATTGAAAGGGGTTGCCAAGCTTCCAAAAAACTACGAGTTTCCTGAAATCTCAGCAGATATTTTTTCACCCAATCTTGAAGATACTTCCATTTAATGGTCAGTACACCAATTCCACTAGGCTCACCAAATTTCGTTCTTCTAGGTTAAACCGTTCCTTTGCAGTAACCGTTTTCATGTTTAGGTTTCACTCTGTTTTCTCCAATATGGATACATGTAGTTGGAACTCTAAATCAAACACGGTTTGTGCTAGCTCTTTGAAACTTGGCATAATAATGTAGATCCACGTTCTATGCTTATGGTTTGTGTCCTATGGAAGTAGCCCCAAGCAGAAACTGACGAGAATAACTTTCATTGAAAGGGGTTGCCAAGCTTCCAAAAAACTACGAGTTTCCTGAAATCTCAGCAAACATTTTTTCACCCAATCTTGATGATACTTGCAGGTAATGATCAGTACACCAGTCCCACTTGGCTCACCAAATTTCGTTCTTCTAGGTTAAACCGTTCCTTTGCAGTAACCGTTTTCATGTTTAGGTTTCACTCTGTTTTCTCCTATATGGATACATGTAGTTGGAACTCTAAATCAAACACGGTTTGTGCTAGCTCTTTGAAACTTGGCACAATAATGTAGTTCCAAGATCTATGGCTATGGTTTGTGTCCTATGGAAGTAGCCCCAAGCATAGACTGACGAGAATCACTTTCATTGAAAGGGGTTGCCAAGCTTCCAAAAATCTACGAGTTTCCTGAAATCTCAGCAAATATTTCTTCACCCAATCTTGATGATACTTGCTGGTAATGATCAGTACACCACTCCCACTTGGCTCACCAAATTTCGTTCTTCTAGGTTAAACCGTTCCTTTGCAGTAACCGTTTTCATGTTTAGGTTTCACTCTGTTTTCTCCTATATGGATAGATGTAGTTGGAACTCTAAATCAAACACGATTTGTGCTAGCTCTTTGAAACTTGGCACAATAATGTAGTTCCAAGTTCTATGGCTATGGTTTGTGTCCTATGGAAGTAGCCCCAAGCAGAGACTAACGAGAATAACTTTCATTGAAAGGGGTTGCCAAGCTTCCAAAAAACTACGAGTTTCCTGATATCTCAGCAGATATTTTTTCACCCAATCTTGATGATACTTCCATTTAATGATCAGCACACCAATTCCACTAGGCTCACCAAATTTCGTTCTTCTAGGTTAAACCGTTCCTTTGCAGTAACCGTTTTCATGTTTAGGTTTCACTCTGTTTTCTCCAATATGGATACATTTAGTTGGAACTCTAAATCAAACACGGTTTGTGCTAGCTCTTTGAAACTTGGCACAATAATGTAGTTCCAAGTTCTATGCTTATGGTTTGTGTCCTATGGAAGTAGCCCCAAGCAGAAACTGACGAGAATAACTATCATTGAAAGGGGTTGCCAAGCTTCCAAAATACTACGAGTTTCCTGAAATCTCAGCAAACATTTTTTCACCCAATCTTGATGATACTTGCAGGTAATGATCAGTACACCAGTCCCACATGGCTCACCAAATTTCGTTCTTCTAGATTAAACCGTTCCTTTGCAGTAACCGTTTTCATGTTTAGGTTTCACTCTGTTTTCTCCTATATGGATACATGTAGTTGGAACTCTAAATCAAACACGGTTTGTGCTAGCTCTTTGAAACTTGGCACAATAATGTAGTTCCAAGATCTATGGCTATGGTTTGTGTCCTATGGAAGTAGCCCCAAGCAGAGACTGACGAGAATCACTTTCATTGAAAGGGGTTGCCAAGCTTCCAAAAAACTACGAGTTTCCTGAAATCTCAGCAAACATTTCTTCACCCAATCTTGATGATACTTGCTGGTAATGATCAGTACACCAGTCCCACTTGGCTCACCAAATTTCGTTCTTCTAGGTTAAACCGTTCCTTTGCAGTAACCGTTTTCATGTTTAGGTTTCACTCTGTTTTCTCCTATATGGATACTTGTAGTTGGAACTCTAAATCAAACACGATTTGTGCTAGCTCTTTGAATCTTGGCACTATAATGTAGTTCCAAGTTCTATGCTTATGGTTTGTGTCCTATGGAAGTAGCCCCAAGCAGAGACTGACGAGAATCACTGTCATTGAAAAGGGTTGCCAAGCTTCCAAAAAACTACGAGTTTCCTGAAATCTCAGCAGATATTTTTTCACCCAATCTTGATGATACTTCCCATTTAATGATCAGTACACCAATTCCACTAGGCTCACCAAATTTCGTTCTTCTAGGTTAAACCGTTCCTTTGCAGTAACCGTTTTCATGTTTAAGTTTCACTCTGTTTTCTCCCATATGGATACATGAAGTTGGAACTCTAAATCAAACACGGTTTGTGCTAGCTCTTTGAAACTTGGCACTATAATGTAGTTCCAAGTTCTATGGCTATGGTTTGTGTCCTATGGAAGTAGCCCCAAGCAGAGACTGACGAGAATCACTTTCATTGATAGGGGTTGCCAAGCTTCCAAAAAACTACGAGTGTCCTGAAATCTCAGCAAACATTTTTTCACCCAATCTTGATGATACTTGCAGGTAATGATCAGTACACCAGTCCCACTTGGCTCACCAAATTTCGTTCTTCTAGGTTAAACCGTTCCTTTGCAGTAACCGTTTTAATGTTTAGGTTTCACTCTGTTTTCTCCTATATGGATACATGTAGTTGGAACTCTAAATCAAACACGGTTTGTGCTAGCTCTTTGAAACTTGGCACAATAATGTAGTTCCAAGATCTATGGCTATGGTTTGTGTCCTATGGAAGTAGCCCCAAGCAGAGACTGACGAGAATCACTTTCATTGAAAGGGGTTGCCAAGCTTCCAAAAAAATACGAGTTTCCTGAAATCTCAGCAAACATTTCTTCACCCAATCTTGATGATAATTGCTGGTAATGATCAGTACACCAGTCCCACTTGGCTCACCAAGTTTCGTTCTTCTAGCTTAAACCGTTCCTTTGCAGTAACCGTTTTCATGTTTAGGTTTCACTCTGTTTTCTCCTATATGGATACATGTAGTTGGAACTCTAAATCAAACACGGTTTGTGCTAGCTCTTTGAAACTTGGCACAATAATGTAGTTCCAAGTTCTATGGCTATGGTTTGTGTCCTATGGAAGTAGCCCCAAGCAGCGACTGACGAGAATCACTTTCATTGAAAGGGGTTGCCAAGCTTCCAAAAAACTACGAGTTTCCTGAAATCTCAGCAGATATTTTTTCACCCAATCTTGATGATACTTCCATTTAATGATCAGTACACCAATTCCACTAGGCTCACCAAATTTCGTTCTTCTAGGTTAAACCGTTCCTTTGCAGTAACCGTTTTCATGTTTAGGTTTCACTCTGTTTTCTCCTATATGGATACATGTAGTTGGAACTCTAAATCAAACACGGTTTGTGCTAGCTCTTTGAAACTTGGCATTATAATGTAGTTCCACGTTCTATGGTTATGGTTTGTGTCCTATGGAAGTAGCCCCAAGCAGAGACTGACGAGAATCACTTTCATTGAAAGGGGTTGCCAAGCTTCCAAAAAACTACGAGTTTCCTGAAATCTCAGCAAACATTTTTTCACCCAATCTTGATGGTACTTGCTGGTAATGATCAATACACCAGTCCCACTTGGCTCACCAAATTTCGTTCTTCTAGGTTAAACCGTTCCTTTGCAGTAACCGTTTACATGTTTAGGTTTCACTCTGTTTTCTCCTATATGGATACATGTAGTGGGAACTCTAAATCAAACACGATTTGTGCTAGCTCTTTGCAACTTGGCACTATAATGTAGTTCCAAGTTCTATGCTTATGGTTTGTGTCCTATGGAAGTAGCCCCAAGCATAGACTGACGAGAATCACTTTCATTGAAAGGGGTGCCAAGCTTCCAAAAAACTACGAGTTTCCTGAAATCTCAGCAGATATTTTTTCACCCAATGTTGATGATACTTCCATTTAATGATCAGTACACCAATTCCACTAGGCTCACCAAATTTCGCTCTTCTAGGTTAAACCGTTCCTTTGCAGTAACCGTTTTCATGTTTAGGTTTCACTCTGTTTTCTCCAATATGGATACATGAATTTGGAACTCTAAATCAAACACGGTCTGTGCTAGCTCTTTGAAACTTGGCACAATAATGTAGTTCCAAGTTCTATGCTTATGGTTTGTGTCCTATAAGTAGCCCCAAGCAGAGACTGACGAGAATAACTTTCATTTGAAAGGTGTTGCCAAGCTTCCAAAAACTACGAGTTTCCTGAAATCTCAGCAAACATTTTTTCACCCAATCTTGATGATACTTGCAGGTAATGATCAGTAAACCAGTCCCACTTGGCTCACGAAATTTCGTTCTTCTAGGTTAAACCATTCCTTTGCAGTAACCGTTTTCATGTTTAGGTTTCACTCTGTTTTGTCCTATATGGATACATGTAGTTGGAACTCTAAATCAAATACGGTTTGTGCTAGCTCTTTGAAACTTGGCATTATAATGTAGTTCCACGTTCTATGGTTATGGTTTGTGTCCTATGGAAGTAGCGCCAAGCAGAGACTGACGAGAATCACTTTCATTGAAAGGGGGTGCCAAGCTTCCAAAAAACTACGAGTTTCCTGAAATCTCAGCAAACATTTTTTCACCCAATCTTGATGATACTTGCTGGTAATGATCAGTACACCAGTCCCACTTGGCTCACCAAATTTCGTTCTTCTAGGTTAAACCGTCCTTTGCAGTAACCGTTTTCATGTTTAGGTTTCACTCTGTTTTCTCCTATATGGATACATGTAGTTGGAACTCTAAATCAAACACGGTTTGTGCTAGCTCATTGAAACTTGGCACTATAATGTAGTTCCAAGTTCTATGCTTATGGTTTGTGTCCTATGGAAGTAGCCCCAAGCAGAGACTGACGAGAATCACTTTCATTGAAAGGGGTTGCCAAGCTTCCAAAAAACTACGAGTTTCCTGAAATCTCAGCAGATATTTTTTCACCCAATCTTGATGATACTTCCATTTAATGATCAGTACACCAATTCCACTAGGCTCACCAAATTTCGTTCTTCTAGGTTAAACCGTTCCTTTGCAGTAACCGTTTTCATGTTTAGGATTCACTCTGTTTTCTCCAATATGGATACATGAAGTTGGAACTCTAAATCAAACACGGTTTGTGCTAGCTCTTTGAAACTTGGCACAATAATGTAGTTCCAAGTTCTATGGCTATGGTTTCTGTCCTATGGAAGTAGCCCCAAGCAGAGACTGACGAGAATCACTTTCATTGAAAGGGGTTGCCAAGCTTCCAAAAAACTACGAGTTTCCTGAAATCTCAGCAAACATTTTTTCACCCAATCTTGATGATACTTCCATTTAATGATCAGTACACCAATCCCACTAGGCTCACCAAATTTCGTTCTTCTAGGTTAAACCGTTCCTTTGCAGTAACCGTTTTCATGTTTAGGTTTCACTCTATTTTCTCCTATATGGATACATGTAGTTGGAACTCTAAATCAAACACGGTTTGTGCTAGCTCTTTGAAACTTGGCATTATAATGTAGTTCCAAGTACTATGGTTATGGTTTGTGTCCTATGGAAGTAGCCCCAAGCAGAGACTGACGAGAATCACTTTCATTGAAAGGGGTTGCCAAGCTTCCAAAAATCTGTGAGTTTCCTGAAATCTCAGCAAACATTTTTTCACCCAATCTTGATGATACTTGCAGGTAATGATCAGTACACCAGTTCCACTTGGCTAACCAAGTTTCGTTCTTCTAGGTTAAACCGTTCCTTTGCAGTAACCGTTTTCATGTTTAGGATTCACTCTATTTTCTCCTATATGGATACATGTAGTTGGAACTCTAAATCAAACACGGTTTGTGCTAGCTCTTTGAAACTTGGCACAATAATGTAGTTCCAAGTCCTATGGCTATGGTTTTTGTCCTATGGAAGTAGCCTCAAGCAGAGACTGACGAAAATCACTTTCATTGAAAGGGGTTGCCAAGCTTCCAAAAAACTACGAGTTTACTGAAATCTCAGCAAATATTTTTTCACCCAATCTTGTTGATAATTGCAGGTAATGATCGGTACACGAGTCCCACTTGGCTGACCAAGTTTCGTTCTTCTAGGTTAAACCGTTCCTTTGCAGTAACCGTTTTCATGTTTAGGTTTCACTCTGTTTTCTCCTATATGGATACATGTAGTTGGAACTCTAAATCAAGCACGGTTTGTGCTAGCTCTTTGAAACTTGGCAAAATAATGTAGTTCCAAGTTCTATCGCTATGGTTTGTTTCCTATGGAGGAAGCCCCAAGCAGAGACTGACGAGAATCACTTTCATTAAAAGGGTTGCCAAACTACCAAAAAACTACGAGTTTCCTGAAATCTCAGCAAACATTTTTTCACCCAATGTTGATGATACCTCCATTTAATGATCACTACACCAATCCCACTTGTCTCACCAAAATTTCGTTCTTCTAGGTTAAACCGTTCGTTTGCAGTAAACGTTTTCATATTTAGGTTTCACTCTGTTTTCTCCTATATGGATACATGTAGTTGGAACTGTAAATCAAACACGGTTTGTGCTAGCTCTTTGAAACTTGGCACAATAATGTAGTTCCAAGTTCTATGGCTATGGTTTGTGTCCTATGGAAGTAGCCCCAAGCAGAGACTGACGAGAATCACTTTCATTGAAAGGGGTTGCCAAGCTTCCAAAAAACTACGAGTTTCCTGAAATCTCAGCAAACATTTTTTCACCCAATCCTGATGATACTTGCAGGTAATGATCAGTACACCAGTCCCACTTGGCTCACCAAATTTCGATCTTCTAGTTTAAACCGTTCCTTTGCAGTAACCGTTTTCATGATTAGGTTTCACTCTGTTTTCTCCTATATGGATACATGTAGTTGGAACTCTAAATCAAACACGGTTTGTGATAGCTCTTTGAAACTTGGCACAATAATGTAGTTCCAAGTTGTATGGGTATGGTTTGTGTCCTATGGAAGTAGCCCCAAGCAGAGACTGACGAGAATCACTTTCATCGAAAGGGGTTGCCAAGCTTCCAAAAAACTACGAGTTTCCTGAAATCTCAGCAAACATTTTTTCACCCAATCTTGATGATACTTGCAGGTAATGATCAGTGCACCAGTCCCACTTGGCTGACCAAGTTTCGTTCTTCTAGGTTAAACTGTTCCATTGCAGTATCCGTTTTCATGTTTAGGTTTCACTCTGTTTTCTCCTATATGGATACATGTAGTTGGAACTCTAAATCAAACACGGTTTGTGCTAGCTCTTTGAAACTTGGCACAATAATGTAGTTCCAAGTTCTATGGGTATGGTTTCTGTCCTATGGAAGTAGCCCCAAGCAGAGACTGATGAGAATCACTTTCATTGAAAGGGGTTGCCAAGCTTCCAAAAAACTACGAGTTTCCTGAAATCTCAGCAAACATTTTTTCACCCAATCTTGATGATACTTGCAGGTAATGATCAGTACACCAGTCCCACTTGGCTCACCAAATTTCGATCTTCTAGTTTAACCGTTCCTTTGCAATAACCGTTTTCATGCTTAGGTTTCACTCTGTTTTCTCCTATATGGATACATGTATTTGGAACTCTAAATCAAACACGGTTTGTGCTAGCTCTTTGAAACTTGGCACAATAATGTAGTTCCAAGTTCTATGGCTATGGTTTGTGTGCTATGGAAGTAGCCCCAAGCAGAGACTGACGAGAATCACTTTCATTGAAAGGGATTGCCAAGCTTCCAAAAAACAACGAGTTTCCTGGAATCTCAGCAAACATTTTTTCACCCAATCTTGATGATACTTCCATTTAATGATCAGTACACCAATCCCACTAGGCTCACCAAATTTCGTTCTTCTAGGTTAAACCGTTCCTTTGCAGTAACCGTTTTCATGTTTAGGTTTCACTCTATTTTCTCCTATATGGATACATGTAGTTGGAACTCTAAATCAAACACGGTTTGTGCTAGCTCTTTGAAACTTGGCACAATAATGTAGTTCCAAGTTCTATGGCTATGGTTTCTGTCCTATGGAAGTAGCCCCAAGCAGAGACTGATGAGAATCACTTTCATTGAAAGGGGTTGCCAAGCTTCCAAAAAACTACGAGTTTCCTGAAATCTCAGCAAACATTTTTT
The DNA here is from genome assembly GCF_045843805.1 of Urocitellus parryii. Classification (NCBI taxonomy): domain Eukaryota; kingdom Metazoa; phylum Chordata; class Mammalia; order Rodentia; family Sciuridae; genus Urocitellus; species Urocitellus parryii. The sequence continues at coordinate 9,063 of NW_027552803.1, read as the reverse complement.
CACCCAATCTTGATGATACTTGCAGGTAATGATCAGTACACCAGTCCCACTTGGCTCACCAAATTTCGATCTTCTAGTTTAAACCGTTCCTTTGCAGTAACCGTTTTCATATTTAGGTTTCACTGTTTTCTACTATATGGATACATGTAGTTGGAACTCTAAATCAAACACGGTTTGTGCTAGCTCTTTGAAACTTGGCATTATAATGTAGTTCCAAGTACTATGGGTTTGGTTTGTGTCCTATGGAAGTAGCCCCAAGCAGAGACTGACGAGAATCACTTTCATTGAAAGGGGTTGCCAAGCTTCCAAGAATCTGCGAGTTTCCTGAAATCTCAGCAAACATTTTTTCACCCAATCTTGATGATACTTGCAGGTAATGATCAGTACACCAGTCCCACTTGGCTGACCAAGTTTCGTTCTTCTAGGTTAAAGCGTTCCTTTGCAGTAACCGTTTTCATATTTAGGATTCACTCTGTTTTCTCCTATATGGATACATGTAGTTGGAACTCTAAATCAAACACGGTTTGTGCTAGCTCTTTGAAACTTGGCACAATAATGTAGTTCCAAGTCCTATGGCTATGGTTTGTGTCCTATGGAAGTAGACCCAAGCAGAGACTGACGAAAATCACTTTCATTGAAAGGGGTTGCCAAGCTTCCAAAAAACTACGAGTTTACTGAAATCTCAGCAAATATTTTTTCACCCAATCTTGATGATACTTGCAGGTAATGATCAGTACACCAGTCCCAGTTGGCTGACCAAGTTTCGTTCTTCTAGGTTAAACCTTTCCTTTGCAGTAACCGTTTTCATATTTAGGATTCACTCTGTTTTCTCCTATATGGATACATGTAGTTGGAACTCTAAATCAAACACGGTTTGTGCTAGCTCTTTGAAACTTGGCACAATAATGCAGTTCCAAGTTCTATGGCTATGGTTTGTGTCCTATGGAAGTAGCCCCAAGCAGAGACTGACGAGAATCACTTACATTGATAGGGGTTGCCAAGCTTCCAAAAAACTACGAGTTTCCTGAAATCTCAGCAAACATTTTTTCACCCAATCTTGATGATACTTCCATTTAATGATCAGTACACCAATCCCACTAGGCTCACCAAATTTTGTTCTTCTAGGTTAAACCGTTCCTTTGCAGTAACCGTTTTCATGTTTAGGTTTCACTCTGTTTTCTCCTATATGGATACATGTAGTTGGAACTCTAAATCAAACACGGTTTGTGCTAGCTCTTTGAAACTTGGCACAATAATGTAGTTCCAAGGTCTTTTGGTATGGTTTGTGTCCAATGGAAGTAGCCCCAAGCAGAGACTGACGAGAATCACTTTCATTGAAAGGGGTTGCCAAGCTTCCAAAAAAAACGAGTTTCCTGAAATCTCAGCAAACATTTTTTCACCCAATCTTGATGATAATTGCAGGTAATGATCAGTACACCAGTCCCACTTGGCTGACCAAGTTTCGTTCTTCTAGGTTAAACCATTCCTTTGCAGTAACCGTTTTCATGTTTAGGTTTCACTCTGTTTTCTCCTATATGGATACATGTAGTTGGAACTCTAAATCAAACACGGTTTGTGATAGCTCTTTGAAACTTGGCACAATAATGTAGTTCCAAGTTGTATGGGTATGGTTTGTGTCCTATGGAAGTAGCCCCAAGCAGAGACTGACGAGAATCACTTTCATCGAAAGGGGTTGCCAAGCTTCCAAAAAACTACGAGTTTCCTGAAATCTCAGCAAACATTTTTTGACCCAATCTTGATGATACTTGCAGGTAATGATCAGTACACCAGTCCCACTTGGCTGACCAAGTTTCTTTCTTCTAGGTTAAACCGTTCCTTTGCAGTAACCGTTTTCAAATTAAGGTTTCACTCTGTTTTCTCCTATATGGATACATGTAGTTGGAACTCTAAATCAAACACGGTTTGTGCTAGCTCTTTGAAACTTGGCACAATAATGTAGTTCCAAGTTCTTTTGGTATGGTTTGTGTCCAATGGAAGTAGCCCCAAGCAGAGACTGACGAGAATCACTTTCATTGAAAGGGTTGCCAAGCTTCCAAAAAAAACGAGTTTCCTGAAATCTCAGCAAACATTTTTTCACCCAATCTTGATGATAATTGCAGGTAATGATCAGTACACCAGTCCCACTTGGCTGACCAAGTTTCGTTCTTCTAGGTTAAACCGTTCCTTTGCAGTAACCGTTTTCATGTTTAGGTTTCACTCTGTTTTCTCCTATATGGATACATGTAGTTGGAACTCTAAATCAAACACGGTTTGTGATAGCTCTTTGAAACTTGGCACAATAATGTAGTTCCAAGTTGTATGGGTATGGTTTGTGTCCTATGGAAGTAGCCCCAAGCAGAGACTGACGAGAATCACTTTCATCGAAAGGGGTTGCCAAGCTTCCAAAAAACTACGAGTTTCCTGAAATCTCAGCAAACATTTTTTGACCCAATCTTGATGATACTTGCAGGTAATGATCAGTACACCAGTCCCACTTGGCTGACCAAGTTTCTTTCTTCTAGGTTAAACCGTTCCTTTGCAGTAACCGTTTTCAAATTAAGGTTTCACTCTGTTTTCTCCTATATGGATACATGTAGTTGGAACTCTAAATCAAACACGGTTTGTGCTAGCTCTTTGAAACTTGGCACAATAATGTAGTTCCAAGTTCTATGGCTATGGTTTCTGTCCTATGGAAGTAGCCCCAAGCAGAGACTGACGAGAATCACTTTCATTGAAAGGGGTTGCCAAGCTTCCAAAAAACTACGAGTTTCCTGAAATCTCAGCAAACATTTTTTCACCCAATCTTGATGATACTTCCATTTAATGATCAGTACACCAATCCCACTAGGCTCACCAAATTTCGTTCTTCTAGGTTAAACCGTTCCTTTGCAGTAACCGTTTTCATGTTTAGGTTTCACTCTATTTTCTCCTATATGGATACATGTAGTTGGAACTCTAAATCAAACACGGTTTGTGCTAGCTCTTTGAAACTTGGCATTATAATGTAGTTCCAAGTACTATGGTTATGGTTTGTGTCCTATGGAAGTAGCCCCAAGCAGAGACTGACGAGAATCACTTTCATTGAAAGGGGTTGCCAAGCTTCCAAAAATCTGCGAGTTTCCTGAAATCTCAGCAAACATTTTTTCACCCAATCTTGATGATACTTGCAGGTAATGATCAGTACACCAGTCCCACTTGGCTGACCAAGTTTCGTTCTTCTAGGTTAAACCGTTCCTTTGCAGTAACCGTTTTCATGTTTAGGTTTCACTCTGTTTTCTCCTATATGGATACATGTAGTTGGAACTCTAAATCAAGCACGGTTTCTGCTAGCTCTATGAAACTTGGCAAAATAATGTAGTTCCAAGTTCTATCGCTATGGTTTGTTTCCTATGGAAGAAGCCCCAAGCAGAGACTGACGAGAATCACTTTCATTAAAAGGGTTGCCAAACTACCAAAAAACTACGAGTTTCCTGAAATCTCAGCAAACATTTTTTCACCCAATGTTGATGATACCTCCATTTAATGATCACTACACCAATCCCACTTGGCTCAGCAAAATTTCGTTCTTCTAGGTTTAACCGTTCGTTTGCAGTAAACGTTTTCATATTTAGGTTTCACTCTGTTTTCTCCTATATGGATACATGTAGTTGGAACTCTAAATCAAACACGGTTTGTGCTAGCTCTTTGAAACTTGGCACAATAATGTAGTTCCAAGTTCTATGGCTGTGGTTTGTGTCCTATGGAAGTAGCCCCAAGCAGAGACTGACGAGAATCACTTTCATTGAAAGGGTTTGCCAAGCTTCCAAAAAACTACGAGTTTCCTGAAATCTCAGCAAACATTTTTTGACCCAATCTTGATGATATTTGCAGGTAATGATCAGTACACCAGTCCCACTTGGCTGACCAAGTTTCGTTCTTCTAGGTTAAACCGTTCCTTTGCAGTAACCGTTTTCATGTTTAGGTTTCACTCTGTTTTCTCCTACATGGATACATGTAGTTGGAACTCTAATTCAGACACGGTTTCTGCTAGCTCTTTGAAACTTGGCACAATAATGTAGTTCCAAGTTCTTTTGGTATGGTTTGTGTCCTATGGAAGTAGCCCCAAGCAGAGACTGACGAGAATCACTTTCATTGAAAGGGGTTGCCAAGCTTCCAAAAAAAACGAGTTTCCTGAAATCTCAGCAAACATTTTTTCACCCAATCTTGATGATAATTGCAGGTAATGATCAGTACACCAGTCCCACTTGGCTGACCAAGTTTCGTTCTTCTAGGTTAAACCGTTCCTTTGCAGGAACCGTTTTCATGTTTAGGTTTCACTCTGTTTTCTCCTATATGGATACATGTAGTTGGAACTCTAAATCAAACACGGTTTGTGATAGCTCTTTGAAACTTGGCACAATAATGTAGTTCCAAGTTGTATGGGTATGGTTTGTGTCCTATGGAAGTAGCCCCAAGCATAGAATGACGAGAATCACTTTCATCGAAAGGGGTTGCCAAACTTCCAAAAAACTACGAGTTTCCTGAAATCTCAGCAAACATTTTTTCACCCAATCTTGATGATACTTGCAGGTAATGATCAGTACACCAGTCCCACTTGGCTGACCAAGTTTCGTTCTTCTAGGTTAAACCGTTCCTTTGCAGTAACCGTTTTCATGTTTAGGTTTCACTCTGTTTTCTCCTATATGGATACATGTATTTGGAACTCTAAATCAAACACGGTTTGTACTAGCTCTTTGAAACTTGGCACAATAATGTAGTTCCAAGTTCTATGGCTATGGTTTCTGTCCTATGGAAGTAGCCCCAAGCAGAGACTGACGAGAATCACTTTCATTGAAAGGGGTTGCCAAGCTTCCAAAAAACTACGAGTTTCCTGAAATCTCAGCAAACATTTTTTCACCCAATCTTGATAATACTTGCAGGTAATGATCAGTACACCAGTCCCAGTTGGCTCACCAAATTTCGATCTTCTAGTTTAACCGTTCCTTTGCAATAACCGTTTTCATGCTTAGGTTTCACTCTGTTTTCTCCTATATGGATACATATATTTGGAACTCTAAATCAAACACGGTTTGTGCTAGCTCTTTGAAACTTGGCACAATAATGTAGTTCCAAGTTCTATGGCTATGGTTTGTGTCCTATGGAAGTAGCCCCAAGCAGAGACTGACGAGAATCACTTTCATTGAAAGGGGTTGCCAAGCTTCCAAAAAACAACGAGTTTCCTGAAATCTCAGCAAACATTTTTTCACCCAATCTTGATGATACTTCCATTTAATGATCAGTACACCAATCCCACTAGGCTCACCAAATTTCGTTCTTCTAGGTTAAACCGTTCCTTTGCAGTAACCGTTTTCATGTTTAGGTTTCACTCTATTTTCTCCTATATGGATACATGTAGTTGGAACTCTAAATCAAACACGGTTTGTGCTAGCTCTTTGAAACTTTGCATTATAATGTAGTTCCAAGTACTATGGTTATGGTTTGTATCCTATGGAAGTAGCCCCAAGCAGAGACTGACGAGAATCACTTTCATTGAAAGGGGTTGCCAAGCTTCCAAAAAACTACGAGTTTCCTGAAATCTCAGCAAACATTTTTTCACCCAATCTTGATGATACTTGCAGGTAATGATCAGTACACCAGTCCCACTTGGCTAACCAAGTTTCGTTCTTCTAGGTTAAACCGTTCCTTTGCAGTAACCGTTTTCATGTTTAGGTTTCACTCTGTTTTCTCCTATATGGATACATGTAGTTGGAACTCTAAATCAAACACGGATTGTGATAGCTCTTTGAAACTTGGCACAATAATGTAGTTCCAAGTTGTATGGGTATGGTTTGTGTCCTATGGAAGTAGCCCCAAGCAGAGACTGATGAGAATCACTTTCATCGAAAGGGGTTGCCAAGCTTCCAAAAAACTACGAGTGTCCTGAAATCTCAGCAAACATTTTTTCACCCAATGTTGATGATACCTCCATTTAATGATCACTACACCAATCCCACTTGGCTCACCAAAATTTCGTTCTTCTAGGTTAAACCGTTCGTTTGCAGTAAACGTTTTCATATTTAGGTTTCACTCTGTTTTCTCCTATATGGATACATGTAGTTGGAACTCTAAATCAAACACGGTTTGTGCTAGCTCTTTGAAACTTGGCACAATAATGTAGTTCCAAGTTCTATGGCTATGGTTTGTGTCCTATGGAAGTAGCCCCAAGCAGAGACTGACGAGAATCACTTTCATTGAAAGGGGTTGCCAAGCTTCCAAAAAACTACGAGTTTCCTGAAATCTCAGCAAACATTTTTTCACCCAATCTTGATGATACTTGCAGGTAATGATCAGTACACCAGTCCCACTTGGCTCACCAAATTTCGATCTTCTAGTTTAAACCGTTCCTTTGCAGTAACCGTTTTCATATTTAGGTTTCACTGTTTTCTACTATATGGATACATGTAGTTGGAACTCTAAATCAAACACGGTTTGTGCTAGCTCTTTGAAACTTGGCATTATAATGTAGTTCCAAGTACTATGGGTTTGGTTTGTGTCCTATGGAAGTAGCCCCAAGCAGAGACTGACGAGAATCACTTTCATTGAAAGGGGTTGCCAAGCTTCCAAGAATCTGCGAGTTTCCTGAAATCTCAGCAAACATTTTTTCACCCAATCTTGATGATACTTGCAGGTAATGATCAGTACACCAGTCCCACTTGGCTGACCAAGTTTCGTTCTTCTAGGTTAAACCGTTCCTTTGCAGTAACCGTTTTTCATATTTAGGATTCACTCTGTTTTCTCCTATATGGATACATGTAGTTGGAACTCTAAATCAAACACGGTTTGTGCTAGCTCTTTGAAACTTGGCACAATAATGTAGTTCCAAGTCCTATGGCTATGGTTTGTGTCCTATGGAAGTAGCCCCAAGCAGGGACTGACGAAAATCACTTTCATTGAAAGGGGTTGCCAAGCTTCCAAAAAACTACGAGTTTACTGAAATCTCAGCAAATATTTTTTCACCCAATCTTGATGATACTTGCAGGTAATGATCAGTACACCAGTCCCAGTTGGCTGACCAAGTTTCGTTCTTCTCGGTTAAACCTTTCCTTTGCAGTAACCGTTTTCATATTTAGGATTCACTCTGTTTTCTCCTATATGGATACATGTAGTTGGAACTCTAAATCAAACACGGTTTGTGCTAGCTCTTTGAAACTTGGCACAATAATGCAGTTCCAAGTTCTATGGCTATGGTTTGTGTCCTATGGAAGTAGCCCCAAGCAGAGACTGACGAGAATCACTTACATTGATAGGGGTTGCCAAGCTTCCAAAAAACTACGAGTTTCCTGAAATCTCAGCAAACATTTTTTCACCCAATCTTGATGATACTTCCATTTAATGATCAGTACACCAATCCCACTAGGCTCACCAAATTTTGTTCTTCTAGGTTAAACCGTTCCTTTGCAGTAACCGTTTTCATGTTTAGGTTTCACTCTGTTTTCTCCTATATGGATACATGTAGTTGGAACTCTAAATCAAACACGGTTTGTGCTAGCTCTTTGAAACTTGGCACAATAATGTAGTTCCAAGGTCTTTTGGTATGGTTTGTGTCCAATGGAAGTAGCCCCAAGCAGAGACTGACGAGAATCACTTTCATTGAAAGGGGTTGCCAAGCTTCCAAAAAAAACGAGTTTCCTGAAATCTCAGCAAACATTTTTTCACCCAATCTTGATGATAATTGCAGGTAATGATCAGTACACCAGTCCCACTTGGCTGACCAAGTTTCGTTCTTCTAGGTTAAACCGTTCCTTTGCAGTAACCGTTTTCATGTTTAGGTTTCACTCTGTTTTCTCCTATATGGATACATGTAGTTGGAACTCTAAATCAAACACGGTTTGTGATAGCTCTTTGAAACTTGGCACAATAATGTAGTTCCAAGTTGTATGGGTATGGTTTGTGTCCTATGGAAGTAGCCCCAAGCAGAGACTGACGAGAATCACTTTCATCGAAAGGGGTTGCCAAGCTTCCAAAAAACTACGAGTTTCCTGAAATCTCAGCAAACATTTTTTGACCCAATCTTGATGATACTTGCAGGTAATGATCAGTACACCAGTCCCACTTGGCTGACCAAGTTTCTTTCTTCTAGGTTAAACCGTTCCTTTGCAGTAACCGTTTTCAAATTAAGGTTTCACTCTGTTTTCTCCTATATGGATACATGTAGTTGGAACTCTAAATCAAACACGGTTTGTGCTAGCTCTTTGAAACTTGGCACAATAATGTAGTTCCAAGTTCTATGGCTATGGTTTCTGTCCTATGGAAGTAGCCCCAAGCAGAGACTGACGAGAATCACTTTCATTGAAAGGGGTTGCCAAGCTTCCAAAAAACTACGAGTTTCCTGAAATCTCAGCAAACATTTTTTCACCCAATCTTGATGATACTTCCATTTAATGATCAGTACACCAATCCCACTAGGCTCACCAAATTTCGTTCTTCTAGGTTAAACCGTTCCTTTGCAGTAACCGTTTTCATGTTTAGGTTTCACTCTATTTTCTCCTATATGGATACATGTAGTTGGAACTCTAAATCAAACACGGTTTGTGCTAGCTCTTTGAAACTTGGCATTATAATGTAGTTCCAAGTACTATGGTTATGGTTTGTGTCCTATGGAAGTAGCCCCAAGCAGAGACTGACGAGAATCACTTTCATTGAAAGGGGTTGCCAAGCTTCCAAAAAAAACGAGTTTCCTGAAATCTCAGCAAACATTTTTTCACCCAATCTTGATGATACTTGCAGGTAATGATCAGTACACCAGTCCCACTTGGCTGACCAAGTTTCGTTCTTCTAGGTTAAACCGTTCCTTTGCAGTAACCGTTTTCATGTTTAGGTTTCACTCTGTTTTCTCCTATATGGATACATGTAGTTGGAACTCTAAATCAAGCACGGTTTCTGCTAGCTCTATGAAACTTGGCAAAATAATGTAGTTCCAAGTTCTATCGCTATGGTTTGTTTCCTATGGAAGAAGCCCCAAGCAGAGACTGACGAGAATCACTTTCATTAAAAGGGTTGCCAAACTACCAAAAACTACGAGTT
>NW_027552802.1:0-56471 GCF_045843805.1 Urocitellus parryii | reverse complement strand
AATAGCACACAAACCATCGCGATAGAACTTGGAACTACATTATTGTGCCAAGTTTCAAAGAGCTAGCACAAACCGTGTTTGATTTAGAGTTCCATCTACATGTATCCATATAGGAGAAAACAGAGTGAAACCTAAACATGAAAACGGTTTCTGCAAAGGAACGGTTTAACCTAGAAGAACGAAATTGAGTGTGCCAAGGGGATTCTTGTACTGATAACTACCTGCAAGTATCATCAAGATTGGGTGAAAAAATGTTTGCTGACATTTCAGGAAACTCGTAGTTTTTTGGAAGCTTGGCAACCCCTTTCAATGAAAGGGATTCTGGTCAGTCTCTGCTTGGGGCTACTTCAATAGCACACAAACCATCGCGATAGAACTTGGAACTACATTATTGTGCCATGTTTCAAAGAGCTAGCACAAACTGTGTTTGATTTAGAGTTCCAACTACATGTATCCATATAGGAGAATACAGAGTGAAACCTAAACATGAAAACGGTTACTGCAAAGAACGGTTTAACCTAAAAGAACGAAATTGAGTGAGCCAAGTGGGATTCGTGTACTGATAACTACCTGCAAGTATCATTAAGATTGGGTGAAAAAATGCTTGCTGAGATTTCAGGAAACTCGTAGTTTTTTGGAAGCTTGGCAACCCCTTTCAATGAAAGGAATTCTGGTCAGTCTCTGCTTGGGGCTACTTCAATAGGACACAAACCATAGCGATAGAACTTGGAACTGCATTACTGTGCCAAGTTTCAAAGAGCTAGCACAAACCGTGTTGATTCTAGAATTCCAAATACATGTATCCATATAGGAGAAAACAGAGTGAAACCTAAACATGAAAACGGTTTCTGCAAAGGAACGGTTTAACCTAGAAGATCGAAATTTGGTGAGCCAAGTGGATTCGTGTACTGATAACTACCTGCAAGGATCATCAAGATTGGGTGAAAAAATGTTTGCTGAGATTTCAGGAAACTCGTAGTTTCTTGGAAGCTTGGCAACCCCTTTCAAGGAAGTGATTCTCGTCAGTCTCTGCTTGGGGCTACTTCAATAAGACACAAACCATAGCGATAGAACTTGGAACTACATTATATTGCCAAGTTTCAAAGAGCTAGCACAAACCGTGTTTGATTTAGAGTTCCAACTACATGTATCCATATAGGAGAAAACAGAGTGAAACCTAAACATGAAAACGGTTACTGCAAAGGAACGGTTTAACCTAGAACAAAGAAATTTAGTGAGCCAAGTGGGATTCGTGTACTGATAACTACCTGCAAGTATCATCAAGATTCGGTGAAAAAATGTTTGCTGAGATTTCAGGAAACTCGCAGTTTTTTGGAAGCTTGGCAACCCCTTTCAATGAATGTGATTCTCGTCAGTCTCTGCTTGGGGCTACTTCAATAGGACACAAACCATAGCGATAGAACTTGGAACTACATTACTGTGCCAAGTTTCAAAGAGCTAGCACAAACCGTGTTTGATTTAGAATTCCAACTACATGTATCCATATAGGAGAAAACAGAGTGAAACCTAAACATGAAAACGGTTTTCTGCAAAGGAACGGTTTAACCTAGAAGAACGAAATTTGGTGAGCCAAGTGGGATTAGTGTACTGATAACTACCTGAAAGGATCATCAAGATTGGGTGAAAAAATGTTTGCTGAGATTTCAGAAACTCGTAGTTTCTTGGAAGCTTGGCAACCCCTTTCAAGAAAAGTGATTCTCCTCAGTCTCTGCTTGGGGCTACTTCAATGGCACACAAACCATAGCGATAGAACTTGGAACTACATTATTGTGCCAAGTTTCAAAGAGCTAGCACAAACGTGTTTGATTTAGAATTCCAACTACATGTATCCATATAGGAGAAAACAGAGTGAAACCTAAACATGAAAACGGTTTCTGCAAAGGAACGGTTTAACTTAAAAGAACGAAATTGAGTGAGCCAAGTGGGATTCGTGTACTGATAACTACCTGCAAGTATCATCAAGATTGGGTGAAAAAATATTTGCTGAGATTTCAGGAAACTCGTAGTTTTTTGTAAGCTTGGCAACCCCTTTCAATGAAAGTGATTCTCTTCAGTCTCTGCTTGGAGCTACTTCAATAGCACACAAACCATAGCGATAGAACTTGGAACTACATTATTGTGCCCAAGTTTCAAAGAGCTAGCACAAACCGTGTTCGATTTAGAGTTCCAAGCATGTATCAAATATAGGAGAAAACAGTGAAACCTAAACATGAAAACGGTTTCTGCAAAGGAACGGTTTAACCTAGAAGAACGAAATTTGGTGAGCCAAGTGGGATTCGTGTACTGATAACTACCTGCATTTATCATCAAGATTGGGTGAAAAAATGTTTGCTGAGATTTCAGGAAACTCGTAGTTTTTTGGAAGCTTGGCAACCCCTTTCAATGAAAGTGATTCTGGTAAGTCTCTGCTTGGGGCTACTTCAATAGCACACAAACCATAGCGATTGAACTTGGAACTACATTATTGTGCCAAGTTTCAAAGAGCTAGCACAAACCGTGTTTGATTTAGAGTTCGAACTACATGTATCCATATAGGAGAAAAAAGAGTGAAACCTAAACATGAAAACGGTTACTGCAAAGGAACGGTTTAACCTAGAAGAACGAAATTTGGTGAGCCAAGTGGGATTGGTGTACTGATCATTAAATGGAAGTATCATCAAGATTGGGTGAAAAAATGTTTGCTGAGATTTCAGGAAACTCGCAGTTTTTTGGAAGCTTGGCAACCCCTTTCAATGAATGTGATTCTCGTCAGTCTCTGCTTGGGGCTACTTCAATAGGACACAAACCATAGCGAAAGAACTTGGAACTACATTATTGTGCCAAGTTTCAAAGAGCTAGCACAAACCGTGTTTGATTTAGAATTCCAACTACATGTATCCATATAGGAGAAAAAAGTGAAACCTAAACATTAAAAGGGTTTCTGCAAAGGAACGGTTTAACCTAGAAGAATGAAATTTGGTGAGCCAAGTGGGATTCATGTACTGATAACTACCTGCATTTATCATCAAGATTGGGTGAAAAAATGTTTGCTGAGATTTCAGGAAACTCGTAGTTTTTTGGAAGCTTGGCAAGCCCTTTCAATGAAAGTGATTCTGGTCAGTCTCTGCTTGGGGCTACTTCAATAGCACACAAACCATAGCGAATGAACTTGGAACTACATTATTGTGCCAAGTTTCAAATAGCTAGCACAAACCGTGTTTGATTTAGAGTTCGAACTACATGTATCCAATAGGAGAAAACAGAGTGAAACCTAAACATGAAAACGGTTACTGCAAAGGAACGGTTTAACCTAGAAGAACGAAATTTGGTGAGCCAAGTGGAATTGGTGTACTGATCATTAAATGGGAAGTATCATCAAGATTCGGTGAAAAAATGTTTGCTGAGATTTCAGGAAACTCGCAGTTTTTTTGGAAGCTTGGCAACCCCTTTCAATGAATGTGATTCTCGGAACTACATTATTGTCCCAAGTTTCAAACAGCTAGCACAAACCGTGTTTGATTTACAGTTCCAACTACATGTATCCATATAGGAGAAAACAGAGTGAAACCTAAACATGAAAACGGTTACTGCAAAGGAACAGTTTAACCTAAAGGAATGAAATTGAGTGAGCCAAGTGGGATTCGTGTACTGATAACTACCTGCAAGTATCATCAAGATTTGGTGAAAAAATTTTGCTGAGATTTCAGGAAACTTGTAGTTTTTTAGAAGCTTGGCAACCCCTTTCAAGAAAGTGATTCTCGTCAGTCTCTGCTTGGGGCCACTTCAATAGGACACAAACCATAGCGATAGAACTTGGAACTACATTATTGTGCCAAGTTTCAAAGAGCTAGCACAAACCGTGTTTGATTTAGAGTTCCAACTACATGTATCCATATAGGAGAAAACAGAGTGAAACCTAAACATGAAAACGGTTACTGCAAAGGAACGGTTTAACCTAGAAGAACGAAATTTGGTGAGCCAAGTGGGATTCATGTACTGATAACTACCTGCAAGGATCATCAAGATTGGGTGAAAAAATATTTGCTGAGATTTCAGGAAACTCGTAGTTTTTTGGAAGCTTGGCAATCCCTTTCAAGGAAAGTGATTCTCATCAGTCTCTACTTGGGGCTACTTCAATGGCACACAAACCATAGCGATAGAACTTGGAACTACATTATTGTGCCAAGTTTCAAAGAGCTAGCACAAACCGTGTTTGATTTAGAGTTCCAACTACATGTATCCATATAGGAGAAAACAGAGTGAAACCTAAACATGAAAACGGTTACTGCAAAGGAACGGTTTAACCTAGAACAAAGAAATTTGGTCAGCCAAGTGGGATTCGTGTACTGATAAAGACTGCAAGTATCATCAAGATTCGGTGAAAATATATTTGCTGAGATTTCAGGAAACTCGCAGTTTTTTGGAATCTTGGCAACCCCTTTCAAAGAATGTGATTCTCGTCAGTCTCTGCTTGGGGCTACTTCAATAGGACACAAACCATAGCGATAGAACTTGGAACTACATTACTGTGCCAAGTTTCAAAGAGCTAGCACAAACCGTGTTTGATTTAGAATTCCAACTACATGTATCCATATAGGAGAAAACAGAGTGAAACCTAAACATGAAAACGGTTTCTGCAAAGGAACGGTTTAACCTAGAAGAACAAAATTTCGTGAGCCAAGTGGGATTCGTGTACTGATAACTACCTGCAAGGATCATCAAGATTGGGTGAAAAAATGTTTGCTGAGATTTCAGGAAACTCGTAGTTTCTTGGAAGCTTGGGAACCCCTTTCAAGGAAAGTGATTCTCGTCAGTCTCTGCTTGGGGCTACTTCAATGGCACACAAACCATAGCGATAGAACTTGGAACTACATTATTGTGCCAAGTTTCAAAGAGCTATCACAAACCGTGTTTGATTTAGAATACCAACTACTTGTATCCATATAGGAGAAAACAGAGTGAAACCTAAACATGAAAACGGTTACTGCAAAGGAAAGGTTTAACCTAGAAGAACGAAATTTGGTGAGCCAAGTGGGATTCGTGTACTGATAACTACCTGCATTTATCATCAAGATTGGGTGAAAAAATGTTTGCTGAGATTTCAGGAAACTCGTAGTTTTTTGGAAGCTTGGCAACCCCTTTCAATGAAAGTGATTCTCGTCAGTCTCTGCTTGGGGCTACTTCAATGGCACACAAACCATAGCGATGGAACTTGGAACTACATTATTGTGCCAAGTTTCAAAGAGCTAGCACAAACCGTGTTTGATTTAGAATTCCAACTACATGTATCCATATAGGAGAAAACAGAGTGAAACCTAAACATGAAAACGGTTTCTGCAAAGGAACGGTTTAACCTAGAAGAACGAAATTTGGTGAGCCAAGTGGGATTCGTGTACTGATAACTACCTGCATTTATCATCAAGAATGGGTGAAAAAATGTTTGCTGAGATTTCAGGAAACTCGCAGTTTTTTAGAAGCTTGGCAACCCCTTTCAATGAATGTGATTCTCGTCAGTCTCTGCTTGGGGCTACTTCAATAGGACACAAACCGTAGCGATAGAACTTGGAACTACATTATTTTGCCAAGTTTCAAAGAGCTAGCACAAACCGTGTTTGATTTAGAGTTCCAACTACATGTATCCATATAGGAGAAAACAGAGTGAAACCTAAACATGAAAACGGTTACTGCAAAGGAACGGTTTAACCTAGAACAAAGAAATTTAGTGAGCCAAGTGGGATTCGTGTACTGATAAAGACCTGCAAGTATCATCAAGATTCGGTGAAAAAAATGTTTGCTGAGATTTCAGGAAACTCGCAGTTTTTTGGAAGCTTGGCAACCCCTTTCAATGAATGTGATTCTCGTCAGTCTCTGCTTGGGGCTACTTCAATAGCACACAAACCATAGCGATTGAACTTGGAACTACATTATTGTGCCAAGTTTCAAAGAGCTAGCACAAACCGTGTTTGATTTAGAGTTCGAACTACATGTATCCAATAGGAGAAAACAGAGTGAAACCTAAACATGAAAACGGTTACTGCAAAGGAACGGTTTAACCTAGAAGAACGAAAATTTGGTGAGCCAAGTGGGATTCGTGTACTGATCATTAAATGGAAGTATCATCAAGATTGGGTGAAAAAAAGTTTGCTGAGATTTCAGGAAACTCGCAGTTTTTTGGAAGCTTGGCAACCCCTTTCAATGAATGTGATTCTCGTCAGTCTCTGCTTGGGCTACTTCAATAGGACACAAACCATAGTGATAGAACTTGGAACTACGTTATTGTGCCAAGTTTCAAAGAGCTAGCACAAACCGAGTTTGATTTAGAGTTCGAACTACATGTATCCATATAGGAGAAAACAGAGTGAAATCTAAACATGAAAACGGTTACTGCAAAGGAACGGTTAAACCTAGAAGAACGAAATTTGGTGAGCCAAGTGGGATTCGTGTACTGATAACTACCTGCAAGCATCATCAAGATTGGGTGAAAAAATGTTTGCTGAGATTTCATTAAACTCGTAGTTTTTTGGAAGCTTGGCAATCCCTTTCAAGGAAAGTGATTCTCGTCAGTCTCTACTTGGGCTACTTCAATGGCACACAAACCATACAGATAGAACTTGGAACTACATTACTGTGCCAAGTTTCAAAGAGCTAGCACAAACCGTGTTTGATTTAGAATTCCAACTACATGTATCCATATAGGAGATAACAGAGTGAAACCTAAACATGAAAACGGTTTCTGCAAAGGAACGGTTTAACCTAAAAAAACGAAATTGAGTGAGCCAAGTGGGATTCGTGTACTGATAACTACCTGCAAGTATCATCAAGTTTGGGTGAAAAAAGTTTTGCTAACATTACAGGAAACTCGTAGTTTTTTCGAAGCTTGGCAACCCATTTCAATGAAAGTGATTCTCTTCAGTCTCTGCTTGGGGATACTTCAATGGCACACAAACCATAGCGATAGAACTTGGAACTACATTATTGTGCCAAGTTTCAAAGAGCTAGCACAAACCGTGTTTGATTTAGAGTTCCAACTATATGTATCCATATAGGAGAAAACAGAGTGAAACCTAAACATGAAAATGGTTACTGCAAAGGAACGGTTTTAACCTAGAACAAAGAAATTTAGTGAGCCAATTGGGATTGGTGTACTGATCATTAAATGGAAGTATCATCAAGATTCGGTGAAAAAAAGTTTGCTGAGATTTCAGGAAACTCGCAGTTTTTTAGAAGCTTGGCAACCCCTTTCAATGAATGTGATTCTCGTCAGTCTCTGCTTGGGGCTACTTCAATAGGACACAAACCATAGCGATAGAACTTGGAACTACATTATTTTGCCAAGTTTCAAAGAGCTAGCACAAACCGTGTTTGATTTAGAGTTCCAACTACATGTATCCATATAGGAGAAAACAGAGTGAAACCTAAACATGAAAACGGTTACTGCAAAGGAACGGTGTAACCTAGAACAAAGAAATTTAGTGAGCCAAGTGGGATTCGTGTACTGATAAAGACCTGCAAGTATCATCAAGATTGGGTGAAAAAATGTTTGCTGAGATTTCAGGAAACTCGCAGTTTTTTGGAAGCTTGGCAACCCCTTTCAATGAATGTGATTCTCGTCAGTCTCTGCTTGGGGCTACTTCAATAGGACACAAACCATAGCGATAGAACTTGGAACTACATTACTGTGCCAAGTTTCAAAGAGCTAGCACAAACCGTGTTTGATTTAGAATTCCAACTACATGTATCCATATAGGAGAAAACAGAGTGAAACCTAAACATGAAAACGGTTTCTGCAAAGGAACGGTTTAACCTAGAAGAATGAAATTTGGTGAGCCAAGTGGGATTCGTGTACTGATAACTACCTGCAAGGATCATCAAGATTGGGTGACAAAATGTTTGCTGAGATTTCAGGAAACTCGTAGTTTCTTGGAAGCTTGGCAACCCCTTTCAAGGAAAGTGATTCTCGTCAGTCTCTGCTCTGGGGCTACTTCAATGGCACACAAACCATAGCGATAGAACTTGGAACTACATTATTGTGCCAAGTTTCAAAGAGCTATCACAAACCGTGTTTGATTTAGAATACCAACTACATGTATCCATATAGGAGAAAACAGAGTGAAACCTAAACATGAAAACGGTTTCTGCAAAGGAACGGTTTAACCTAAAAGAACGAAATTGAGTGAGCCAAGTGGGATTCGTGTACTGATAACTACCTGCAAGTATCATGAAGATTGGGTGAAAAAATGTTTGCTGACATTTCAGGAAACTCGTAGTTTTTTGGAAGCTTGGCAACCCATTTCAATGAAAGGGATTCTGGTCAGTCTCTTCTTGGGGCTACTTCAATAGCACACAAACCATCGCGATAGAACTTGGAACTACATTATTGTGCCAAATTTCAACGAGCTAGCACAAACCGTGTTTGATTTAGAGTTCCAACTACATGTATCCATATAGGAGAAAACAGAGTGAAACCTAAACATGAAAACGGTTACTTCAAAGGAACGGTTTAACCTAGAAGAACAAAATTTGGTGAGCCAAGTGGGATTCGTGTACTGATAACTACCTGCAAGTATCATCAAGATTGGGTGAAAAAATGTTTGCTGACATTTCAGGAAACTCGTAGTTTTTTGGAAGCTTGGCAACCCCTTTCAATGAAAGTGATTCTGGTCAGTCTCTGCTTGGGGCTACTTCAATAGCACACAAACCATAGCGATTGAACTTGGAACTACATTATTGTGCCAAGTTTCAAAGAGCTAGCACAAACCGTGTTTGATTTAGAGTTCGAACTACATGTATCCATATAGGAGAAAACAGTGTGAAACCTAAACTTGAATACGGTTACTGCAAAGGAACGGTTTAACCTAGAAGAACGAAATTTGGTGAGTCAAGTGGGATTGGTGTACTGATCATTAAATGGAAGTATCATCAAGATTCGGTGAAAAAATGTTTGCTGAGATTTCAGGAAACTCGCAGTTTTTTGGAAGCTTGGCAACCCCTTTCAATGAATGTGATTCTCGTCAGTCTCTGCTTGGGGCTACTTCAATAGGACACAAACCATAGCGATAGAACTTGGAACTACATTATTGTGCCAAGTTTCAAAGAGCTAGCACAAACCGTGTTTGATTTAGAATTCCATCTACATGTATCCATATAGGAGAAAACAGAGTGAAACCTAAACATGAAAACGTTTTCTGCAAAGGAACGGTTTAACCTAGAAGAACGAAATTTGGTGAGCCAAGTGGGATTCATGTACTGATAACTACCTGCATTTATCATCAAGATTGGGTGAAAAAATGTTTGCTGAGATTTTAGGAAACTCGTAGTTTTTTGGAAGCTTGGCAACTCCTTTCAATGAAAGTGATTCTGGTCAGTCTCTGCTTGGGGCTACTTCAATAGCACACAAACCATAGCGATTGAACTTGGAACTACATTATTGTGCCAAGATTCAAAGAGCTAGCACAAACCGTGTTTGATTTAGAGTTCGAACTACATGTATCCAATAGGAGAAAACAGAGTGAAACCTAAACTTGAAAACGGTTACTGCAAAGGAACGGTTTAACCTAGAAGAACGAAATTTGGTGAGCCAAGGGGATTGGTGTACTGATCATTAAATGGAAGTATCATCAAGATTCGGTGAAAAAAAGTTTGCTGAGATTTCAGGAAACTCGCAGTTTTTTGGAAGCTTGGCAACCCCTTTCAATGAATGTGATTCTCGTCACTCTCTGCTTGGGGCTACTTCAATAGGACACAAAACCATAGCGATAGAACTTGGAACTACAATATTGTGCCAAGTTTCAAAGAGCTAGCACAAACCGTGTTTGATTTAGAGTTCGAACTACATGTATCCATATAGGAGAAAAAACAGAGTGAAATCTAAACATGAAAACGGTTACTGCAAAGGAACGGTTTAACCTAGAAGAACCTAATTTGGTGAGCCAAGTGGATTCGTGTACTGATAACTACCTGC
Organism: Urocitellus parryii; assembly: GCF_045843805.1. Lineage (NCBI taxonomy): Eukaryota > Metazoa > Chordata > Mammalia > Rodentia > Sciuridae > Urocitellus > Urocitellus parryii. Next base: position 46,510 of record NW_027552802.1, on the reverse strand, counting down.
AAGCATCATCAAGATTGGTGAAAAAAGGTTTGCTGAGATTTCAGGAAACTCGTAGTTCTTTGGAAGCTTGGCAATCCCTTTCAAGGAAAGTGATTCTCGTCAGTCTCTGCTTGGGGCTACTTCAATGGCACACAAACCATAGCGATAGAACTTGGAACTACATTATTGTGCCAAGTTTCAAAGAGCTAGCACAAACCGTGTTTGATTTAGAATTCCAACTACATGTATCCATATAGGAGATAACAGAGTGAAACCTAAACATGAAAACGGTTTCTGCAAAGGAACGGTTTAACATAAAAGAACGAAATTGAGTGCGCCAAGTGGGATTCGTGTACTGATAACTACCTGCAAGTATCATCAAGATTGGGTGAAAAAAGGTTTGCTAACATTTCAGGAAACTCGTAGTTTTTTGGAAGCTTGGCAACCCATTTCAATGAAAGGGATTCTGGTCAGTCTCTGCTTGGGGCTACTTCAATAGCACACAAACCATCGCGATAGAACTGGAACTACATTATTGTGCCAAGTTTCAAAGAGCTAGCACAAACCGTGTTTGATTTAGAGTTCGAACTACATGTATCCAATAGGAGAAAACAGAGTGAAACCTAAACTTGAAAACGGTTACTGCAAAGGAACGGTTTAACCTAGAAGAACGAAATTTGGTGAGCCAATGTGGGATTGGTGTACTGATCATTAAATGGAAGTATCATCAAGATTCGGGTGAAAAAAAGTTTGCTGAGATTTCAGGAAACTCGCAGTTTTTTGGAAGCTTGGCAACCCCTTTCAATGAATGTGATTCTCGTCAGTCTCTGCTTGGGGCTACTTCAATAGGACACAAACCATAGCGATAGAACTTGGAACTACATTATTGTGCCAATTTTCAAAGAGCTAGCACAAACCGTGTTTGATTTAGAGTTCGAACTACATGTATCCATATAGGAGAAAACAGAGTGAAATCTAAACATGAATACGGTTACTGCAAAGGAACGGTTTAACCTAGAAGAACAAAATTTGGTGAGCCAAGTGGGATTCGTGTACTGATAACTACCTGCAAGCATCATCAAGATTGGGTTGAAAAAATGTTTGCTGAGATTTCAGGAAACTCGTAGTTTTTGGAAGCTTGGCAATCCCTTTCAAGGAAAGTGATTCTTGTCAGTCTCTACTTGGGTCTACTTCAATGGCACACAAACCATACCGATAGAACTTGGAAATACATTACTGTGCCAAGTTTCAAAGAGCTAGCACAAACCGTGTTTGATTTAGAATTCCAACTACATGTATCCATATACCAGATAACAGAGTGAAACCTAAACATGAAAACGGTTACTGCAAGGAACGGTTTAACCTAGAAGAACGAAATTTGGTGAGCCAAGTGGGATTCGTGTACTGATAACTACCTGCAAGCATCATCAAGATTGGGTGAAAAAATGTTTGCTGAGATTTCAGGAAACTCGTAGTTTTTGGAAGCTTGGCAATCCCTTTCAAGGAAAGTGATTCTCGTCAGTCTCTACTTGGGGCTACTTCAAGGCACACAAACCATACAGATAGAACTTGGAACTACATTACTGTGCCAAGTTTCAAAGAGCTAGCACAAACCGTGTTTGATTTAGAATTCCAACTACATGTATCCATATAGGAGATAACAGAGTGAAACCTAAACATGAAACGGTTTCTGCAAAGGAACGGTTTAACCTAAAAGAACGAACTTGAGTGAACCAAGTGGGATTCGTGTACTGATAACTACCTGCAAGTATCATCAAGATTGGTGAAAAAATGTTTGCTGACATTTCAGGAAACTCGTAGTTTTTTGGAAGCTTGGCAACCCCTTTCAATGAAAGGGATTCTGGTAAGTCTCTGCTTGGGGCTACTTCAATAGCACACAAACCATAGCGATTGAACTTGGAACTACATTATTGTGCCAAGTTTCAAAGAGCTAGCACAAACCGTGTTTGATTTAGAGTTCAAACTACATGTATCCATATAGGAGAAAACAGAGTGAAACCTAAACATGAAAACGGTTTCTTCAAAGGAACGGTTTAACCTAGAAGAACGAAATTTGGTGAGCCAAGTGGGATTCGGGTACTGATAACTACCTGCAAGTATCATCAAGATTGGGTGAAAAAAGGTTTGCTAACATTTCAGGAAACTCGTAGTTTTTTGGAAGCTTGGCAATCCCTTTCAAGGAAAGTGATTCTCGTCAGTCTCTGCTTGGGGCTACTTCAATGGCACATAAACCATAGCGATAGAACTTGGACTACATTATTGTGCCAAGTTTCAAAGAGCTAGCACAAACCGTGTTTGATTTAGAATTCCAACTACATGTATCCATATAGGAGATAACAGAGTGAAACCTAAACATGAAACGGTTTCTGCAAAGGAACGGTTTAACCTAAAAGAACGAAATTGAGTGCGCCAAGTGGGATTCGTGTACTGATAACTACCTGCAAGTATCATCAAGATTGGGTGAAAAAAGGTTTGCTAACATTTCAGGAAACTCGTAGTTTTTTGGAAGCTTGGCAACCAATTTATGAAAGTGATTCTCTTCAGTCTCTGCTTGGGGATACTTCAATGGCACACAAACCATAGCGATAGAACTTGGAACTACATTATTTTGCCAAGTTTCAAAGAGCTAGCACAAACTGTGTTTGATTTAGAGTTCCAACTACATGTATCCATATAGGAGTAAACAGAGTGAAACCTAAAAATGAAAACGGTTACTGCAAAGGAACGGTTTAACCTAGAACAAAGAAATTTAGTGAGCCAAGTGGGATTGGTGTACTGATCATTAAATGGAAGTATCATCAAGATTCGGTGAAAAAATGTTTGCTGAGATTTCAGGAAACTCGCAAGTTTTTTTGGAAGCTTGGCAACCCCTTTCAATGAATGTGATTCTCGTCAGTCTCTGCTTACTTCAATAGGACACAAAATATAGCGATTGAACTTGGAACTACATTATTGTGCCAAGTTTCAAAGAGCTAGCACAAACCGTGCTTGATTTAGAATTCCAACTACATGTATCCATATAGGAGAAAACAGAGTGAAACCTAAACATGAAAACGGTTTCTGCAAAGGAACGGTTTAAACTAAAATAACGAAATTGAGTGAGCCAAGTGGGATTCGTGTACTGATAACTACCTGAAAGTATCATGAAGATTGGGTGAAAAAAAGTTTGCTGACATTTCAGGAAACTCATAGTTTTTTGGAAGCTTGGCAACCCATTTCAATGAAAGGGATTCTGGTCAGTCTCTGCTTGGGGCTACTTCAATAGCACACAAACCATCGCGATAGAACTTGGAACTACATTATTGTGCCAAGTTTCAAAGAGCTAGCACAAACCGTGTTTGATTTAGAGTTCCAACTACATGTATCCATATAGGAGAAAACAGAGTGAAACCTAAACATGAAAACGGTTACTGCAAAGGAACGGTTTAACCTAGAAGAACGAAATTTGGTGAGCCAAGTGGGATTCGTGTACTGATAACTACCTGCAAGTATCATCAAGATTGGGTGAAAAAATGTTTGCTGACATTTCAGGAAACTCGTAGTTTTTTGGAAGCTTGGCAACCCCTTTCAATGAAAGTGATTCTCGTCAGTCTCTGCTTGGGGCTACTTCAATAGCACACAAACCATAGCAATAGAACTTGGAACTACATTATTGTGCCAAGTTTCAAAGAGCTAGCACAAACCGTGTTTGATTTAGAGTTCCAACTACATATATCCATATAGGAGAAAACAGAGTGAAACCTAAACATGAAAACGGTTACTGCAAAGGAACGGTTTAACCTAAAAGAATGAAATTGAGTGAGCCAAGTGGGATTCGTGTACTGATAACTACCTGCAAGTATCATCAAGATTGGGTGAAAAAAGGTTTGCTGAGATTTCAGGAACCTCACAGTTTTTTGGAAGCTTGGCAACCCCTTTCAATGAAAGTGATTCTCGTCAGTCTCTGCTTGGGGCCACTTCAATAGGACACAAACCATAGCGATAGAACTTGGAACTACATTATTGTGCCAAGTTTCAAAGAGCTAGCACAAACCGTGTTTGATTTAGAATTCCAACAACATGTATCCATATAGGAGAAAACAGAGTGAAACCTAAACATGAAAACGGTTTCTGCAAAGGAACGGTTTAACCTAGAAGAACGAAATTTGGTGAGCCAAGTGGGATTCGTGTACTGATAACTACCTGCAAGTATCATCAAGATTGGGTGAAAAAATGTTTGCTGACATTTCAGGAAACTCGTAGTTTTTTGGAAGCTTGGCAAGCCCTTTCAATGAAAGTGATTCTCGTCAGTCTCTGCTTGGGGCTACTTCAATAGCACACAAACCATAGCGATAGAACTTGGAACTACATTATTGTGCCAAGTTTCAAAGAGCTAGCACAAACCATGTTTGATTTAGAGTTCCAACTACATGTATCCATATAGGAGAAAACAGAGTGAAACCTAAACATGAAAACGGTTACTGCAAAGGAACGGTTTAACCTAGAAGAACGAAATTTGGTGAGCCAAGTGGGATTCGTGTACTGATAACTACCTGCAAGGATCATCAAGATTGGGTGAAAAAATTTTTGCTGAGATTTCAGGAAACTCGTATTTTTTGGAAGCTTGGCAACCCCTTTCAAGGAAAGTGATTCTCGTCAGTCTCTGCTTGGGGCTACTTCAATAGCACACAATCCATTGCGATAGAACTTGGAACTACATTATTGTGCCAAGTTTCAAAGAGCTAGCAACAAACAGTGTTTGATTTAGAGTTCCATCTACATGTATCCATATAGGAGAAAACAGAGTGAAACCTAAACATGAAAACGGTTACTGCAAAGGAAGGGTTTAACCTAGACGAACGAAATTTGGTGAGCCAAGTGGGATTGGTGTACTGATCATTAAATGGAAGTATCATCAAGATTCAGTGAAAAAATATTTGTTGAGATTTCAGGAAACTCACAGTTTTTTGGAAGCTTGGCAAACCCCTTTCAATGAAAGTGATTCTCGTCAGTCTCTGCTTGGGGCTACTTCAATAGGACACAAATAATAGCGATAGAACTTGGAACTACATTACTGTGCCAAGTTTCAAAGAGCTAGCACAAACCCTGATTGATTTAGAATTCCAACTACATGTATCCATATAGTAGAAAAACAGAGTAAAACCTAAACATGAAAACGGTTTCTGCAAAGGAACGGTTTAACCTAGAAGAACGAAATTTGGTGAGCCAAGTGGGATTCATGTACTGATAACTACCTGCATTTATCATCAATATTGGGTGAAAAAATGTTTGCTGACATTTCAGGAAACTCGTAGTTTTTTGGAAGCTTGGCAAGCCCTTTCAATGAAAGGGATTCTCGTCAGTCTCTGCTTGGGGCTACTTCAATCGCACACAAACCATAGGGATAGAACTTGGAACTACATTATTGTGCCAAGTTTCAAAGGGCTAGCACAAACCGTTTTTGGTTTAGAGTTCCAACTACATGTATCCATATAGGAGAAAACAGAGTGAAACCTAAACATGAAAACGGTTACTGCAAAGGAACGGCTTAACCTAGAAGAACGAAATTTGGTGAGCTACGTGGGATTGGTGTACTGATCATTAAATGGAAGTATCATCAAGATTCGGTGAAAAAATGTTTGCTGAGATTTCAGGAAACTCGCAGTTTTTTGGAAGCTTGGCAACCCCTTTCAATGAATGTGATTCTCGTCAGTCTCTGCTTGAGGCTACTTCAACAAGACACAAACCATAGCGATAGAACTTGGAACTACATTATTGTGCCAAGTTTCAAGAGCTAGCACAAACCGTGTTTGATTTATAATTCCAACTACATGTATCCATATAGGAGAAAACAGAGTGAAACCTAAACATGAAAACGGTTTCGGCAAAGGATCGGTTTAACTTAAAAGAACGAAATTGAGTGAGCCAAGTGGGATTCGTGTACTGATAACTACCTGCAAGTATCATCAAGATTGGGTGAAAAAATGTTTGCTGAGATTTCAGGAAACTCGTAGTTTTTTGGAAGCTTGGCAACCCCTTTCAATGAAAGGGATTCTGGTCAGTCTCTGCTTGGGGCTACTTCAATGGCACACAAACCATAGCGATAGAACTTGGAACTACATTATTGTGCCAAGTTTCAAAGAGCTAGCACAAACCGTGTTTGATTTAGAGTTCCAACTACATGTATCCATATAGGAGAAAACAGAGTGAAACCTAAACATGAAAAAGGTTACGGCAAAGGAACGGTTTAACCTAGAAGAACGAAATTTAGTGAGCCATGTGGGATTCGTGTACTGATAACTACCTGCAAGGATCATCAAGATTGGGTGAAAAAATGTTTGCTGAGATTTCAGGAAACTCGTAGTTTTTTGGAAGCTTGGCAACCCTTTCAAGGAAAGTGATTCTCGTTAGTCTCTGCTTGGGGCTTCTTCAATAGCACACAAACCATAGCGATAGAACTTGGAACTACATTATTGTGCCAAGTTTCAAAGAGCTAGCACAAACAGTGTTTGATTTAGAGTTCCAACTACATGTATCCATATAGGAGAAAACAGAGTGAAACCTAAACATGAAAACGGTTACTGCAAAGGAACGGTTTAACCTAGAAGAACGAAATTTGGTGAGCCAAGTGGGATTCGTGTACTGATCATTAAATGGATGTATCATCAAGATTCAGTGAAAAAATGTTTGCTGAGATTTCAGGAAACTCGCAGTTTTTTGGAAGCTTGGCAACCCCTTTCAATGAAAGGGATTCTCTTCAGTCTCTGCTTGGGGCTACTTCAATAGGACACAAATAATAGCGATAGAACTTAGAACTACATTACTGTGCCAAGTTTCAAAGAGCTAGCACAAACCCTGATTGATTTAGAATTCCAACTACATGTATCCATATAGGAGAAAACAGAGTGAAACCTAAACATGAAAACGGTTTCTGCAAAGGAACGGTTTAACCTCGAAGAACGAAATTTGGTGAGCCAAGTGGGATTCGTGTACTGATAACTACCTGCAAGTATCATCAAGATTGGGTGAAAAAATGTTTGCTGAGATTTCAGGAAACTCGTAGTTTTTTGGAAGCTTGGAAAGCCCTTTCAATGAAAGTGATTCTCGTCAGTCTCTGCTTGGGGCTACTTCAATAGCACACAAACCATAGCGATAGAACTTGGAACTACATTATTGTGCCAAGTTTCAAAGAGCTAGCACAAACCATGTTTGATTTAGAGTTCCAACTACATGTATCCATATAGGGGAAAACAGAGTGAAACCTAAACATGAAAACGGTTACTGCAAAGGAACGGCTTAACCTAGAAGAACGAAATTTGGTGAGCTACGTGGGATTGGTGTACTGATCATTAAATGGAAGTATCATCAAGATTCGGTGAAAAAATGTTTGCTGAGATTTCAGGAAACTCGCAGTTTTTTGGAAGCTTGGCAACCCCTTTCAATGAATGTGATTCTCGTCAGTCTCTGCTTGGGGCTACTTCAAACAAGACACAAACCATAGCGATAGAACTTGGAACTACATTATTGTGCCAAGTTTCAAAGAGCTAGCACAAACCGTGTTTGATTTATAATTCAACTACATGTATCCATATAGGAGAAAACAGAGTGAAACCTAAACATGAAAACGGTTTCTGCAAAGGAACGGTTTAACCTAGAAGAACGAAATTTGGTGAGCCAAGTGGGATTCGTGTACTGATAACTACCTGCAAGTATCATCAAGATTGGGTGAAAAAATGTTTGCTGAGATTTCAGGAAACTCGTAGTTTTTTGGAAGCTTGGAAAGCCCTTTCAATGAAAGTGATTCTCGTCAGTCTCTGCTTGGGGCTACTTCAATAGCACACAAACCATAGCGATAGAACTTGGAACTACATTATTGTGCCAAGTTTCAAAAGAGCTAGCACAAACCATGTTTGATTTAGAGTTCCAACTACATGTATCCATATAGGAGAAAACAGAGTGAAACCTAAACATGAAAATGGTTACTGCAAAGGAACGGTTTAACCTAGAAGAACGAAATTTGGTGAGCCAAGTGGGATTCGTGTACTGATAACTACCTGCAAGGATCATCAAGATTGGGTGAAAAAATTTTTGCTGAGATTTCAGGAAACTCGTATTTTTTTTGGAAGCTTGGCAACCCCTTTCAAGGAAAGTGATTCTCGTCAGTCTCTGCTTGGGGCTACTTGAATAGCACACAATCCATAGCGATAGAACTTGGAACTACATTATTGTGCCATGTTTCAAAGAGCTAGCACAAACAGTGTTTGATTTAGAGTTCCATCTACATGTATCCATATAGGAGAAAACAGAGTGAAACCTAAACATGAAAACGGTTACTGCAAAGGAACGGTTTAACCTAGAAGAACGAAATTTGGTGAGCCAAGTGGGATTGGTGTACTGATCATTAAATGGAAGTATCATCAAGATTCAGTGAAAAAATATTTGCTGAGATTTCAGGAAACTCACAGTTTTTTGGAAGCTTGGCAACCCCTTTCAATGAAAGTGATTCTCGTCAGTCTCTGCTTGGGGCTACTTCAATAGGACACAAATAATAGCGATAGAACTTGGAACTACATTACTGTGCCAAGTTTCAAAGAGCTAGCACAAACCCTGATTGATTTAGAATTCCAACTACATGTATCCATATAGGAGAAAACAGAGTGAAACCTAAACATGAAAACGGTTACTGCAAAGGAACGGTTTAACCTAGAAGAACGAAATTTGGTGAGCCACGTGGGATTGGTGTACTGATCATTAAATGGAAGTATCATCAAGAATTCGGTGAAAAAATATTTGCTGAGATTTCAGGAAACTCGCAGTTTTTTGGAAGTTTGGCAACCCCTTTCAATGAATGTGATTCTCGTCAGTCTCTGCTTGGGGCTACTTCAATAGGACACAAACCAAAGCGATAGAACTTGGAACTACATTATTGTGCCAAGTTTCAAAGAGCTAGCACAAACCGTGTTTGATTTAGAATTCCAACTACATGTATCCATATAGGAGAAAACAGAGTGAAACCTAAACATGAAACGGTTACTGCAAAGGAACGGTTTAACTTAGAAGAACGAAATTTGGTGAGCCAAGTGGGATTCATGTACTGATAACTACCTGCAAGGATCATCAAGATTGGGTGAAAAAATGTTTGCTGAGATTTCAGGAAACTCGTAGTTTTTGGAAGCTTGGCAACCCCTTTCAAGGAAAGTGATTCTCGTCAGTCTCTGCTTGGGGCTACTTCAATAGCACACAAACCATAGCGATAGAACTTGGAACTACATTATTGTGCCAGTTTCAAAGAGCTAGCACAAACCGTGTTTGATTTAGAGTTCCAACTACATGTATCCATATAGGAGAAACAGAGTGAAACCTAAACATGAAAACGGTTACTGCAAAGGAACGGTTTAACCTAGATGAACGAAACTTGGTGAGCCAAGTGGGATTGGTGTACTGATCATTAAATGGAAGTATCATCAAGATTCAGTGAAAAAATATTTGCTGAGATTTCAGGAAACTCGCAGTTTTTTGGAAGCTTGGCAACCCCTTTCAATGAAAGTGATTCTCGTCAGTCTCTGCTTGGGGCTACTTCAATAGGACACAAATAATAGCGATAGAACTTGGAACTACATTACTGTGCCCAGTTTCAAAGAGCTAGCACAAACCATGTTTGATTTAGAGTTCCAACTACATGTATCCATATAGGAGAAAACAGAGTGAAACCTAAACATGAAAACGGTTACTGCAAAGGAACGGTTTAACCTAGATGAACGAAATTTGGTGAGCCAAGTGTGATTGGTGTACTGATCATTAAATGGAAGTATCATCAAGATTCGGTGAAAAAATGTTTGCTGAGATTTCAGGAAACTCGCAGTTTTTTGGAAGCTTGGCAACCCCTTTCAAGAAAAGTGATTCTCGTCCGTCTCTGCTTGGGGCTACTTCAATGGCACAGAAACCATAGCGATAGAACTTGGAACTACATTATTGTGCCAAGTTTCAAAGAGGTAGCACAACCCGTGTTTGATTTAGAATTCCAACTACATGTATCCATATAGGAGAAAACAGAGTGAAACCTAAACATGAAAACGGTTACTGCAAAGGAACGGTTTAACCTAAAAGAATGAAATTGAGTGAGCCAAGTGGGATTCGTGTACTGATAACTACCTGCAAGGATCATCAAGATTGGGTGAAAAAATGTTTGCTGACATTTCAGGAAACTCGTAGTTTTTTGGAAGCTTGGCAACCCCTTTCAATGAAAGTGATTCTCGTCAGTCTCTGCTTGGGGCTACTTCAATAGGACACAAATAATAGCGATAGAACTTGGAACTACATTACTGTGAAAAGTTTCAAAGAGCTAGCACAAACCCTGATTGATTTAGAGTTCCAACTACATGTATCCATATAGGAGAAAACAGAGTGAAACCTAAACATGAAAACGGTTTCTGCAAAGGAACGGTTTAACCTAGAAGAACGAAATTTGGTGAGCCAAGTGGGATTCGTGTACTGATAACTACCTGCAAGTATCATCAAGATTGGGTGAAAAAATGTTTGCTGACATTTCAGGAAACTCGTAGTTTTTTGGAAGCTTGGCAAGCCCTTTCAATGAAAGTGATTCTCGTCAGTCTCTGCTTGGGGCTACTTCAATAGCACACAAATCATAGCGATAGAACTTGGAACTACATTATTGTGCCAAGTTTCAAAGAGCTAGCACAAACCATGTTTGATTTAGAGTTCCAACTACATGTATCCATATAGGAGAAAACAGTTGAAACCTAAACATGAAAACGGTTACTGCAAAGGAACGGTTTAACCTACAAGAACGAAATTTGGTGAGCCAAGTGGGATTCGTGTACTGATAACTACCTGCAAGGATCATCAAGATTGGGTGAAAAAATGTTTGCTGAGATTTCAGGAAACTCGTAGTTTTTTGGAAGCTTGGCAACCCCTTTCAAGGAAAGTGATTCTCGTCAGTCTCTGCTTGGGGCTACTTCAATAGCACACAAACTATAGCGAAAGAACTTGGAACTACATTATTGTGCCAAGTTTCAAAGAGCTAGCACAAACAGTGTTTGATTTAGAGTTCCAACTACATGTATCCATATAGGAGAAAACAGAGTGAAACCTAAACATGAAAACGGTTACTGCAAAGGAAGGGTTTAACCTAGAAGAACGAAATTTGGTGAGCCAAGTGGGATTGGTGTACTGATCATTAAATGGAAGTATCATCAAGATTCAGTGAAAAAATATTTGCTGAGATTTCAGGAAACTCACAGTTTTTTGGAAGCTTGGCAACCCCTTTCAATGAAAGTGATTCTCGTCAGTCTCTGCTTGGGGCTACTTCAATAGGACACAAATAATAGCGATAGAACTTGGAACTACATTACTGTGCCAAGTTTCAAAGAGCTAGCACAAACCCTGATTGATTTAGAATTCCAACTACATGTATCCATATAGGAGAAAACAGAGTGAAACCTAAACATGAAAACGGTTTCTGCAAAGGAACGGTTTAACCTAGAAGAACGAAATTTGGTGAGCCAATTGGGATTCGTGTACTGATAACTACCTGCAAGTATCATCAAGATTGGGTGAAAAAATGTTTGCTGACATTTCAGGAAACTCGTAGTTTTTTGGAAGCTTGGCAAGCCCTTTCAATGAAAGTGATTCTCGTCAGTCTCTGCTTGGGGCTACTTCAATAGCACACAAACCATAGTGATAGAACTTGGAACTACATTATTGTGCCAAGTTTCAAAGAGCTAGCACAAACCGTGTTTGATTTAGAGTTCCAACTACATGTATCCATATAGGAGAAAACAGAGTGAAACCTAAACATGAAAAGGGTTTCTGCAAAGGAACGGTTTAACCTAGAAGAACGAAATTTGGTGAGCCAAGTGGGATTGGTGTACTGATCATTAAATGGAAGTATCATCAAGATTCATTGAAAAAATATTTGCTGAGATTTCAGGAAACTCGCAGTTTTTTGGAAGCTTGGCAACCCCTTTCAATGAAAGTGATTCTCATCAGTCTCTGCTTGGGGCTACTTCAATAGGACACAAATAATACCGATAGAACTTGGAACTACATTACTGTGCCCAGTTTCAAAGAGCTAGCACAAACCATGTTTGATTTAGAGTTCCAACTACATGTATCCATATAGGAGAAAACAGAGTGAAACCTAAACATGAAAACGGTTACTGCAAAGGAACGGTTTAACCTAGATGAACGAAATTTGGTGAGCCAAGTGGGATTGGTGTACTGATCATTAAATGGAAGTATCATCAAGATTCAGTGAAAAAATGTTTGCTGAGATTTCAGGAAACTCGCAGTTTTTTGGAAGCTTGGCAACCCCTTTCAAGAAAAGTGATTCTCGTCCGTCTCTGCTTCGGGCTACTTCAATGGCACAGAAACCATAGCGATAGAACTTGGAACTACATTATTGTGCCAAGTTTCAAAGAGGTAGCACAAACCGTGTTTGATTTAGAATTCCAACTACATGTATCCATATAGGAGAAAACAGAGTGAAACCTAAACATGAAAACGGTTACTGCAAAGGAACGGTTTAACATAGAAGAACGAAATTTGGTGAGCCAAGTGGGATTCATGTACTGATAACTACCTGCAAGGATCATCAAGATTGGGTGAAAAAATGTTTGCTGAGGTTTCAGGAAACTCGTAGTTTTTTGGAAGCTTGGCAACCCCTTTCAAGGAAAGTGATTCTCGTCAGTCTCTGCTTGGGGCTACTTCAATAGCACACAAACCATAGCGATAGAACTTGGAACTACATTATTGTGCCAAGTTTCAAAGAGCTAGCACAAACCGTGTTTGATTTAGAGTTCCAACTACATGTATCCATATAGGAGAAAACAGAGTGAAACCTAAACATGAAAACGGTTACTGCAAAGGAAGGGTTTAACCTAGAAGAACGAAATTTGGTGAGCCAAGTGGGATTGGTGTACTGATCATTAAATGGAAGTATCATCAAGATTCAGTGAAAAAATATTTGCTGAGATTTCAGGAAACTCGCAGTTTTTTGGAAGCTTGGCAACCCCTTTCAATGAAAGTGATTCTCGTCAGTCTCTGCTTGGGGCTACTTCAATAGGACACAAATAATACCGATAGAACTTGGAACTACATTACTGTGCCCAGTTTCAAAGAGCTAGCACAAACCATGTTTGATTTAGAGTTCCAACTACATGTATCCATATAGGAGAAAACAGAGTGAAACCTAAACATGAAAACGGTTACTGCAAAGGAACGGTTTAACCTAGATGAACGAAATTTGGTGAGCCAAGTGGGATTGGTGTACTGATCATTAAATGGAAGTATCATCAAGATTCGGTGAAAAAATGTTTGCTGAGATTTCAGGAAACTCGCAGTTTTTTGGAAGCTTGGCAACCCCTTTCAAGAAAAGAGATTCTCGTCCGTCTCTGCTTCGGGCTACTTCAATGGCACAGAAACCATAGCGATAGAACTTGGAACTACATTATTGTGCCAAGTTTCAAAGAGGTAGCACAAACCGTGTTTGATTTAGAATTCCAACTACATGTATCCATATAGGAGAAAACAGAGTGAAACCTAAACATGAAAATGGTTACTGCAAAGGAACGGTTTAACCTAAAAGAATGAAATTGAGTGAGCCAAGTGGGATTCATGTACTGATAACTACCTGCAAGTATCATCAAGATTGGGTGAAAAAAGGTTTGCTGAGATTTCAGGAACCTCGCAGTTTTTTGAAAGCTTGGCAACACCTTTCAATGAAAGTGATTTTCGTCAGTCTCTGCTTGGGGCCACTTCAATAGGACACAAACCAAAACGATAGAACTTGGAATTACATTATTGTGCCAAGTTTCAAAGAGCTAGCACAAACCGTGTTTGATTTAGAGTTCCAACTACATGTATCCATATAGGAGAAAACAGAGTGAAACCTAAACCGGAAAAGGGTTTCTGCAAAGGAACGGTTTAAACTAAAACAACGAAATTGAGTGAGCCAAGTGGGACTTGTGTACTGATAACTGCCTGCAAGTATCATCAAGATTGGGTGAAAAAATGTTTGCTGACATTTCAGGAAACTCGTAGTTTTTTGGAAGCTTGGCAACCCCTTTCAAGGAAAGGGATTCTGGTCAGTCTCTGTTTGGGCTACTTCAATAGCACACAAACCATAGCGATAGAACTTGGAACTACATTATTGTGCCAAGTTTCAAAGAGCTAGCACAAACCGTGTTTGATTTAGAGTTCCAACTACATGTATCCATATAGGAGAAAACAGAGTGAAACCTAAACATGAAAACGGTTACTGCAAAGGAACGGTTTAACTTAGAAGAACGAAATTTGGTGAGCCAAGTGGGATTCATGTACTGATAACTACCTGCAAGGATCATCAAGATTGGGTGAAAAAATGTTTGCTGAGATTTCAGGAAACTCGTAGTTTTTTGGAAGCTTGGCAACCCCTTTCAAGGAAAGTGATTCTCGTCAGTCTCTGCTTGGGGCTACTTCAATAGCACACAAACCATAGCGATAGAACTTGGAACTACATTATTGTGCCAAGTTTCAAAGAGCTAGCACAAACCGTGTTTGATTTAGAGTTCCAACTACATGTATCCATATAGGAGAAAACAGAGTGAAACCTAAACATGAAAACGGTTACTGCAAAGGAACGGTTTAACCTAGATGAACGAAATTTGGTGAGCCAAGTGGGATTGGTGTACTGATCATTAAATGGAAGTATCATCAAGATTCAGTGAAAAAATATTTGCTGAGATTTCAGGAAACTCGCAGTTTTTTGGAAGCTTGGCAACCCCTTTCAATGAAAGTGATTCTCGTCAGTCTCTGCTTGGGGCTACTTCAATAGGACACAAATAATAGCGATAGAACTTGGAACTACATTACTGTGCCCAGTTTCAAAGAGCTAGCACAAACCATGTTTGATTTAGAGTTCCAACTACATGTATCCATATAGGAGAAAACAGAGTGAAACCTAAACATGAAAACGGTTACTGCAAAGGAACGGTTTAACCTAGATGAACGAAATTTGGTGAGCCAAGTGTGATTGGTGTACTGATCATTAAATGGAAGTATCATCAAGATTCGGTGAAAAAATGTTTGCTGAGATTTCAGGAAACTCGCAGTTTTTTGGAAGCTTGGCAACCCCTTTCAAGAAAAGTGATTCTCGTCCGTCTCTGCTTGGGGCTACTTCAATGGCACAGAAACCATAGCGATAGAACTTGGAACTACATTATTGTGCCAAGTTTCAAAGAGGTAGCACAACCCGTGTTTGATTTAGAATTCCAACTACATGTATCCATATAGGAGAAAACAGAGTGAAACCTAAACATGAAAACGGTTACTGCAAAGGAACGGTTTAACCTAAAAGAATGAAATTGAGTGAGCCAAGTGGGATTCGTGTACTGATAACTACCTGCAAGGATCATCAAGATTGGGTGAAAAAATGTTTGCTGACATTTCAGGAAACTCGTAGTTTTTTGGAAGCTTGGCAACCCCTTTCAATGAAAGTGATTCTCGTCAGTCTCTGCTTGGGGCTACTTCAATAGGACACAAATAATAGCGATAGAACTTGGAACTACATTACTGTGAAAAGTTTCAAAGAGCTAGCACAAACCCTGATTGATTTAGAGTTCCAACTACATGTATCCATATAGGAGAAAACAGAGTGAAACCTAAACATGAAAACGGTTTCTGCAAAGGAACGGTTTAACCTAGAAGAACGAAATTTGGTGAGCCAAGTGGGATTCGTGTACTGATAACTACCTGCAAGTATCATCAAGATTGGGTGAAAAAATGTTTGCTGACATTTCAGGAAACTCGTAGTTTTTTGGAAGCTTGGCAAGCCCTTTCAATGAAAGTGATTCTCGTCAGTCTCTGCTTGGGGCTACTTCAATAGCACACAAATCATAGCGATAGAACTTGGAACTACATTATTGTGCCAAGTTTCAAAGAGCTAGCACAAACCATGTTTGATTTAGAGTTCCAACTACATGTATCCATATAGGAGAAAACAGTTGAAACCTAAACATGAAAACGGTTACTGCAAAGGAACGGTTTAACCTACAAGAACGAAATTTGGTGAGCCAAGTGGGATTCGTGTACTGATAACTACCTGCAAGGATCATCAAGATTGGGTGAAAAAATGTTTGCTGAGATTTCAGGAAACTCGTAGTTTTTTGGAAGCTTGGCAACCCCTTTCAAGGAAAGTGATTCTCGTCAGTCTCTGCTTGGGGCTACTTCAATAGCACACAAACTATAGCGAAAGAACTTGGAACTACATTATTGTGCCAAGTTTCAAAGAGCTAGCACAAACAGTGTTTGATTTAGAGTTCCAACTACATGTATCCATATAGGAGAAAACAGAGTGAAACCTAAACATGAAAACGGTTACTGCAAAGGAAGGGTTTAACCTAGAAGAACGAAATTTGGTGAGCCAAGTGGGATTGGTGTACTGATCATTAAATGGAAGTATCATCAAGATTCAGTGAAAAAATATTTGCTGAGATTTCAGGAAACTCACAGTTTTTTGGAAGCTTGGCAACCCCTTTCAATGAAAGTGATTCTCGTCAGTCTCTGCTTGGGGCTACTTCAATAGGACACAAATAATAGCGATAGAACTTGGAACTACATTACTGTGCCAAGTTTCAAAGAGCTAGCACAAACCCTGATTGATTTAGAATTCCAACTACATGTATCCATATAGGAGAAAACAGAGTGAAACCTAAACATGAAAACGGTTTCTGCAAAGGAACGGTTTAACCTAGAAGAACGAAATTTGGTGAGCCAATTGGGATTCGTGTACTGATAACTACCTGCAAGTATCATCAAGATTGGGTGAAAAAATGTTTGCTGACATTTCAGGAAACTCGTAGTTTTTTGGAAGCTTGGCAAGCCCTTTCAATGAAAGTGATTCTCGTCAGTCTCTGCTTGGGGCTACTTCAATAGCACACAAACCATAGCGATAGAACTTGGAACTACATTATTGTGCCAAGTTTCAAAGAGCTAGCACAAACCATGTTTGATTTAGAGTTCCAACTACATGTATCCATATAGGAGAAAACAGAGTGAAACCTAAACATGAAAACGGTTACTGCAAAGGAACGGTTTAACCTAGAAGAACGAAATTTGGTGAGCCAAGTGGGATTGGTGTACTGATCATTAAATGGAAGTATCATCAAGATTCGGTGAAAAAATGTTTGCTGAGATTTCAGGAAACTCGCAGTATTTGGAAGCTTGGCAACCCCTTTCAAGAAAAGTGATTCTCGTCAGTCTCTGCTTGGGGCTACTTCAATGGCACACAAACCATAGCGATAGAACTTGGAACTACATTATTGTGCCAAGTTTCAAAGAGGTAGCACAAACCGTGTTTGATTTAGAATTCCAACTACATGTATCCATATAGGAGAAAACAGAGTGAAACCTAAACATGAAAACGGTTACTGCAAAGGAACGGTTTAACCTAGAAGAACGAAATTTGGTGAGCCACGTGGGATTGGTGTACTGATCATTAAATGGAAGTATCATCAAGATTCGGTGAAAAAATATTTGCTGAGATTTCAGAAAACTCGCAGTTTTTTGGAAGTTTGGCAACCCCTTTCAATGAATGTGATTCTCGTCAGTCTCTGCTTGGGGCTACTTCAATAGGACACAAACCAAAGCGATAGAACTTGGAAGTACATTATTGTGCCAAGTTTCAAAGAGCTAGCACAAACCGTGTTTGATTTAGAATTCCAACTACATGTATCCATATAGGAGAAAACAGAGTGAAACCTAAACATGAAAACAGTTACTGCAAAGGAACGGTTTAACATAGAAGAACGAAATTTGGTGAGCCAAGTGGGATTCATGTACTGATAACTACCTGCAAGGATCATCAAGATTGGGTGAAAAAAAGTTTGCTGAGATTTCAGGAAACTCGTAGTTTTTTGGAAGCTTGGCAACCCCTTTCAAGGAAAGTGATTCTCGTCAGTCTCTGCTTGGGGCTACTTCAATAGCACACAAACCATAGCGATAGAACTTGGAACTACATTATTGTGCCAAGTTTCAAAGAGCTAGCACAAACCGTGTTTGATTTAGAGTTCCAACTACATGTATCCATATAGGAGAAAACAGAGTGAAACCTAAACATGAAAAGGGTTTCTGCAAAGGAACGGTTTAACCTAGAAGAACGAAATTTGGTGAGCCAAGTGGGATTGGTGTACTGATCATTAAATGGAAGTATCATCAAGATTCATTGAAAAAATATTTGCTGAGATTTCAGGAAACTCGCAGTTTTTTGGAAGCTTGGCAACCCCTTTCAATGAAAGTGATTCTCATCAGTCTCTGCTTGGGGCTACTTCAATAGGACACAAATAATACCGATAGAACTTGGAACTACATTACTGTGCCCAGTTTCAAAGAGCTAGCACAAACCATGTTTGATTTAGAGTTCCAACTACATGTATCCATATAGGAGAAAACAGAGTGAAACCTAAACATGAAAACGGTTACTGCAAAGGAACGGTTTAACCTAGATGAACGAAATTTGGTGAGCCAAGTGGGATTGGTGTACTGATCATTAAATGGAAGTATCATCAAGATTCAGTGAAAAAATGTTTGCTGAGATTTCAGGAAACTCGCAGTTTTTTGGAAGCTTGGCAACCCCTTTCAAGAAAAGTGATTCTCGTCCGTCTCTGCTTCGGGCTACTTCAATGGCACAGAAACCATAGCGATAGAACTTGGAACTACATTATTGTGCCAAGTTTCAAAGAGGTAGCACAAACCGTGTTTGATTTAGAATTCCAACTACATGTATCCATATAGGAGAAAACAGAGTGAAACCTAAACATGAAAACGGTTACTGCAAAGGAACGGTTTAACATAGAAGAACGAAATTTGGTGAGCCAAGTGGGATTCATGTACTGATAACTACCTGCAAGGATCATCAAGATTGGGTGAAAAAATGTTTGCTGAGGTTTCAGGAAACTCGTAGTTTTTTGGAAGCTTGGCAACCCCTTTCAAGGAAAGTGATTCTCGTCAGTCTCTGCTTGGGGCTACTTCAATAGCACACAAACCATAGCGATAGAACTTGGAACTACATTATTGTGCCAAGTTTCAAAGAGCTAGCACAAACCGTGTTTGATTTAGAGTTCCAACTACATGTATCCATATAGGAGAAAACAGAGTGAAACCTAAACATGAAAACGGTTACTGCAAAGGAAGGGTTTAACCTAGAAGAACGAAATTTGGTGAGCCAAGTGGGATTGGTGTACTGATCATTAAATGGAAGTATCATCAAGATTCAGTGAAAAAATATTTGCTGAGATTTCAGGAAACTCGCAGTTTTTTGGAAGCTTGGCAACCCCTTTCAATGAAAGTGATTCTCGTCAGTCTCTGCTTGGGGCTACTTCAATAGGACACAAATAATACCGATAGAACTTGGAACTACATTACTGTGCCCAGTTTCAAAGAGCTAGCACAAACCATGTTTGATTTAGAGTTCCAACTACATGTATCCATATAGGAGAAAACAGAGTGAAACCTAAACATGAAAACGGTTACTGCAAAGGAACGGTTTAACCTAGATGAACGAAATTTGGTGAGCCAAGTGGGATTGGTGTACTGATCATTAAATGGAAGTATCATCAAGATTCGGTGAAAAAATGTTTGCTGAGATTTCAGGAAACTCTTAGTTTTTTGGAAGCTTGGCAACCCCTTTCAAGAAAAGAGATTCTCGTCCGTCTCTGCTTCGGGCTACTTCAATGGCACAGAAACCATAGCGATAGAACTTGGAACTACATTATTGTGCCAAGTTTCAAAGAGGTAGCACAAACCGTGTTTGATTTAGAATTCCAACTACATGTATCCATATAGGAGAAAACAGAGTGAAACCTAAACATGAAAATGGTTACTGCAAAGGAACGGTTTAACCTAAAAGAATGAAATTGAGTGAGCCAAGTGGGATTCATGTACTGATAACTACCTGCAAGTATCATCAAGATTGGGTGAAAAAAGGTTTGCTGAGATTTCAGGAACCTCGCAGTTTTTTGAAAGCTTGGCAACACCTTTCAATGAAAGTGATTTTCGTCAGTCTCTGCTTGGGGCCACTTCAATAGGACACAAACCAAAACGATAGAACTTGGAATTACATTATTGTGCCAAGTTTCAAAGAGCTAGCACAAACCGTGTTTGATTTAGAGTTCCAACTACATGTATCCATATAGGAGAAAACAGAGTGAAACCTAAACCTGAAAAGGGTTTCTGCAAAGGAACGGTTTAAACTAAAACAACGAAATTGAGTGAGCCAAGTGGGACTTGTGTACTGATAACTGCCTGCAAGTATCATCAAGATTGGGTGAAAAAATGTTTGCTGACATTTCAGGAAACTCGTAGTTTTTTGGAAGCTTGGCAACCCCTTTCAATGAAAGGGATTCTGGTCAGTCTCTGTTTGGGCTACTTCAATAGCACACAAACCATAGCGATAGAACTTGGAACTACATTATTGTGCCAAGTTTCAAAGAGCTAGCACAAACCGTGTTTGATTTAGAGTTCCAACTACATGTATCCATATAGGAGGAAAACAGAGTGAAACCTAAACATGAAAACGGTTACTGCAAAGGAACGGTTTAACCTAGAAGAACGAAATTTGGTGAGCCAAGTGGGATTGGTGTACTGATCATTAAATGGAAATATCATCAAGATTCAGTGAAAAAATGTTTGCTGAGATTTCAGGAAACTCGCAATTTTTTGGAAGCTTGGCAACCCCTTTCAATGAAGGTGATTCTCGTCAGTCTCAGCTTAGGGCTACTTCAATAGGACACAAACCATAGCGATAGAACTTGGAACTACATTATTGTGCCAAGTTTCAAAGAGCTAGCACAAACCGTGTTTGATTTAGAATTCCAACTACATGTATCCATATAGGAGAAAACAGAGTGAAACCTAAACATGAAAACGGTCACTGCAAAGGAACGGTTTAACCTAGAAGAACGAAATTTGGTGAGCCAAGTGGGATTCGTGTACTGATAACTACCTGCAAGGATCATCAAGATTGGGTGAAAAAATGTTTGCTGAGGTTTCAGGAAACTCGTAGTTTTTTGGAAGCTTGGCAACCCCTTTCAATGAAAGTGATTCTGGTCAGTCTCTGCTTGGGGCTACTTCAATAGGACACAAATAATAGCGATAGAACTTGGAACTACATTACTGTGAAAAGTTTCAAAGAGCTAGCACAAACCCTGATTGATTTAGAATTCCAACTACATGTATCCATATAGGAGAAAACAGAGTGAAACCTAAACATGAAAACGGTTTCTGCAAAGGAACGGTTCAACCTAGAAGAACGAAATTTGGTGAGCCAAGTGGGATTCGTGTACTGATAACTACCTGCAAGTATCATCAAGATTGGGTGAAAAAATGTTTGCTGACATTTCAGGAAACTCGTAGTTTTTTGGAAGCTTGGCAAGCCCTTTCAATGAAAGTGATTCTCGTCAGTCTCTGCTTGGGGCTACTTCAATAGCACACAAATCATAGCGATAGAACTTGGAACTACATTATTGTGCCAAGTTTCAAAGAGCTAGCACAAACCATGTTTGATTTAGAGTTCCAACTACATGTATCCATATAGGAGAAAACAGTTGAAACCTAAACATGAAAACGGTTACTGCAAAGGAACGGTTTAACCTACAAGAACGAAATTTGGTGAGCCAAGTGGGATTCGTGTACTGATAACTACCTGCAAGGATCATCAAGATTGGGTGAAAAAATGTTTGCTGAGATTTCAGGAAACTCGTAGTTTTTTGGAAGCTTGGCAACCCCTTTCAATTAAAGTGATTCTGGTCAGTCTCTGCTTGGGGCTACTTCAATAGCACACAAACCATAGCAATAGAACTTGGAACTACATTATGGTGCCAAGTTTCAAAGAGCTAGCACAAACCGTGTTTGATTTAGAGTTCCAACTACATGTATCCATATAGGAGAAAACAGAGTGAAACCTAAACATGAAAACGGTTACTGCAAAGGAACGGTTTAACCTAGAAGAACGAAATTTGGTGAGCCAAGTGGGATTGGTGTACTGATCATTAAATGGAAATATCATCAAGATTCAGTGAAAAAATGTTTGCTGAGATTTCAGGAAACTCGCAATTTTTTGGAAGCTTGGCAACCCCTTTCAATGAAGGTGATTCTCATCAGTCTCAGCTTGGGGCTACTTCAATAGGACACAAACCATAGCGATAGAACTTGGAACTACATTATTGTGCCAAGTTTCAAAGAGCTAGCACAAACCGTGTTTGATTTAGAATTCCAACTACATGTATCCATATAGGAGAAAACAGAGTGAAACCTAAACATGAAAACGGTTACTGTAAAGGAACGGTTTAACCTAGAAGAACGAAATTTGGTGAGCCAAGTGGGATTCGTGTACTGATAACTACCTGCAAGGATCATCAAGATTGGGTGAAAAAATGTTTGCTGAGATTTCAGGAAACTCGTAGTTTTTTGGAAGCTTGGCAACCCCTTTCAAGGAAAGTGATTCTCGTCAATCTGTGCTTGGGGCTACTTCAATGGCACACAAACCATAGCGATAGAACTTGGAACTACATTATTGTGCCAAGTTTCAAAGAGCTAGCACAAACCGTGTTTGATTTAGAATTCCAACTACATGTATCCATATAGGAGAAAACAGAGTGAAACCTAAACATGAAAAGGGTTTCTGCAAAGGAACGGTTTAAACTAAAACAACGAAATTGAGTGAGCCAAGTGGGACTCGTGTACTGATAACTGCCTGCAAGTATCATCAAGATTGGGTGAAAAAATGTTTGCTGACATTTCAGGAAACTCGTAGTTTTTTGGAAGCTTGGCAACCCCTTTCAATGAAAGTGATTCTCGTCAGTCTCTGTTTTGGGCTACTTCAGTAGCACACAAACCATAGCGATGGAACTTGGAACTACATTATTGTGCCAAGTTTCAAAGAGCTAGCACAAACCGTGTTTGATTTAGAGTTCCAAATACATGTATCCATATAGGAGAAAACAGAGTGAAACCTAAACATGAAAACGGTTACTGCAAAGGAACGGTTTAACCTAGAAGAACGAAATTTGGTGAGCCAAGTGGGATTGGTGTACTGATCATTAAATGGAAATATCATCAAGATTCAGTGAAAAAATGTTTGCTGAGATTTCAGGAAACTCGCAATTTTTTGGAAGCTTGGCAACCCCTTTCAATGAAGGTGATTCTCGTCAGTCTCAGCTTGGGGCTACTTCAATAGGACACAAACCATAGCGATAGAACTTGGAACTACATTATTGTGCCAAGTTTCAAAGAGCTAGCACAAACCGTGTTTGATTTAGAATTCCAACTACATGTATCCATATAGGAGAAAACAGAGTGAAACCTAAACATGAAAACGGTCACTGCAAAGGAACGGTTTAACCTAGAAGAACGAAATTTGGTGAGCCAAGTGGGATTCGTGTACTGATAACTACCTGCAAGGATCATCAAGATTGGGTGAAAAAATGTTTGCTGACATTTCAGGAAACTCGTAGTTTTTTGGAAGCTTGGCAAAACCCTTTCAAGGAAAGTGATTCTCGTCAGTCTCTGCTTGGGCTACTTAAATAGCACACAAACCATAGCGATAGAACTTGGAACTACATTATTGTGCCAAGTTTCAAAGAGCTAGCACAAACCGTGTTTGATTTAGAGTTCCAACTACATGTATCCATATAGGAGAAAACAGAGTGAAATCTAAAATGAAAACGGTTACTGTAAAGGAACGGTTTAACCTAGAAGAACGAAATTTGGTGAGCCAAGTGGGATTCGTGTACTGATAACTACCTGCAAGGATCATCAAGATTGGGTGAAAAAATGTTTGCTGAGATTTCAGGAAACTCGTAGTTTTTTGGAAGCTTGGCAACCCCTTTCAAGGAAAGTGATTCTCGTCAGTCTCTGCTTGGGGCTACTTCAATGGCACACAAACCATAGCGATAGAACTTGGAACTACATTATTGTGCCAAGTTTCAAAGAGCTAGCACAAACCGTGTTTGATTTAGAATTCCAACTACATGTATCCATATAGGAGAAAACAGAGTGAAACCTAAACATGAAAACGGTTTCTGCAAAGGAACGGTTTAACCTAAAAGAACGAAATTGAGTGAGCCAAGTGGGATTCGTGTACTGATAACTACCTGCAAGTATCATCAAGATTGGGTAAAAATGTTTGCTGACATTTCAGGAAACTCGCAGTTTTTTGGAAGCTTGGTAACCCCTTTCAATGAAAGTGATTCTCGTCAGTCTCTGTTTGGGGCTACTTCAATAGCACACAAACCATCGCAATAGAACTTGGAACTACATTATTGTGCCAAGTTCAAAGAGCTAGCACAAACAGTGTTTGATTTAGAGTTCCAACTATATGTATCCAAATAGGAGAAAACAGAGTGAAACCTAAACATGAAAACGGTTACTGCAAAGGAACGGTTTAACCTAGAAGAACGAAATTTGGTGAGCCAAGTGGGATTGGTGTACTGATCATTAAAATGGAAGTATCATCAAGATTCAGTGAAAAAATGTTTGCTGAGATTTCAGGAAACTCGCAGTTTTTTGGAAGCTTGGCAACCCCTTTCAATGAAAGTGATTCTCGTCAGTCTCTGCTTGGGGCTACTTCAATAGCACACAAACCATAGCGATAGAACTTGGAACTACATTATTGTGCCAAGTTTCAAAGAGCTAGCACAAACCATGTTTGATTTAGAGTTCCAACTACATGTATCCATATAGGAGAAAACAGTTGAAACCTAAACATGAAAACGGTTACTGCAAAGGAACGGTTTAACCTACAAGAACGAAATTTGGTGAGCCAAGTGGGATTCGTGTACTGATAACTACCTGCAAGGATCATCAAGATTGGGTGAAAAAATGTTTGCTGAGATTTCAGGAAACTCGTAGTTTTTTGGAAGCTTGGCAACCCCTTTCAAGGAAAGTGATTCTCGTCAGTCTCTGCTTGGGGCTACTTCAATAGCACACAAACTATAGCGATAGAACTTGGAACTATATTATTGTGCCAAGTTTCAAAGAGCTAGCACAAACCGTGTTTGATTTAGAGTTCCAACTACATGTATCCATATAGGAGAAAACAGAGTGAAACCTAAACATGAAAACGGTTACTGCAAAGGAACGGTTTAACCTAGAAGAGCGAAATTTGGTGAGCCAAGTGGGATTGGTGTACTGATCATTAAATGGAAGTATCATCAAGATTCAGTGAAAAAATGTTTGCTGAGATTTCAGGAAACTCGCAGTTTTTTGGAAGCTTGGCAACCCCTTTCAATGAAAGTGATTCTCGTCAGTCTCTGCTTGGGGCTTCTTCAATGGCACACAAATAATAGCGATAGAACTTGGAACTACATTACTGTGCCAAGTTTAAAGAGCTAGCACAAACCGTGTTTGATTTAGAATTCCAACTACATGTATCCATACAGGAGAAAACAGAGTGAAACCTAAACATGAAAACGGTTTCTGCAAAGGAGCGGTTTAACCTAGAAGAACGAAATTTGTTGAGCCAAGTGGGATTCGTGTACTGATAACTACCTGCAAGGATCATCAAGATTGGGTGAAAAAATGTTTGCTGAGATTTCAGGAAACTCGTAGTTTTTTGGAAGCTTGGCAACCCCTTTCAATTAAAGTGATTCTGGTCAGTCTCTGCTTGGGGCTACTTCAATAGCACACAAACCATAGCAATAGAACTTGGAACTACATTATGGTGCCAAGTTTCAAAGAGCTAGCACAAACCGTGTTTGATTTAGAGTTCCAACTACATGTATCCATATAGGAGAAAACAGAGTGAAACCTAAACATGAAAACGGTTACTGCAAAGGAACGGTTTAACCTAGAAGAACCAAATTTGGTGAGCCAAGTGGGATTCGTGTACTGATAACTACCTGCAAGGATCATCAAGGTTGGGTGAAAAAATGTTTGCTGAGATTTCAGGAAACTCGTAGTTTTTTGGAAGCTTGGCAACCCCTTTCAATGAAAGGGATTCTGGTCAGTCTCTGCTTGGGGCTACTTCAATAGCACACAAACCATCGCGATAGAACTTGGAACTACATTATTGTGCCAAGTTTCAAAGAGCTAGCACAAACCGTGTTTGATTTAGAATTCCAACTACATGTATCCATATAGGAGAAAACAGAGTGAAACCTAAACATGAAAACGGTTTCTGCAAAGGAACGGTTTAAACTAAAACAACGAAATTGAGTGAGCCAAGTGGGACTCGTGTACTGATAACTGCCTGCAAGTATCATCAAGATTGGGTGAAAAATGTTTGCTGACATTTCAGGAAACTCGTAGTTTTTTGGAAGCTTGGCAACCCCTTTCAATGAAAGTGATTCTCGTCAGTCTCTGTTTTGGGCTACTTCAGTAGCACACAAACCATAGCGATGGAACTTGGAACTACATTATTGTGCCAAGTTTCAAAGAGCTAGCACAAACCGTGTTTGATTTAGAGTTCCAACTACATGTATCCATATAGGAGAAAACAGAGTGAAACCTAAACATGAAAACGGTTACTGCAAAGGAACGGTTTAACCTAGAAGAACGAAATTTGGTGAGCCAAGTGGGATTGGTGTACTGATCATTAAATGGAAATATCATCAAGATTCAGTGAAAAAATGTTTGCTGAGATTTCAGGAAACTCGCAATTTTTTGGAAGCTTGGCAACCCCTTTCAATGAAGGTGATTCTCGTCAGTCTCAGCTTGGGGCTACTTCAATAGGACACAAACCATAGCGATAGAACTTGGAACTACATTATTGTGCCAAGTTTCAAAGAGCTAGCACAAACCGTGTTTGATTTAGAATTCCAACTACATGTATCCATATAGGAGAAAACAGAGTGAAACCTAAACATGAAAACGGTCACTGCAAAGGAACGTTTAACCTAGAAGAACGAAATTTGGTGAGCCAAGTGGGATTCGTGTACTGATAACTACCTGCAAGGATCATCAAGATTGGGTGAAAAAATGTTTGCTGACATTTCAGGAAACTCGTAGTTTTTTGGAAGCTTGGCAACCCCTTTCAATGAAAGTGATTCTGGTCAGTCTCTGCTTGGGGCTACTTCAATAGCACACAAACCATAGCGATAGAACTTGGAACTACATTATTGTGCCAAGTTTCAAAGAGCTAGCACAAACCGTGTTTGATTTAGAGTTCCAACTACATGTATCCATATAGGAGAAAACAGAGTGAAATCTAAACATGAAAACGGTTACTGTAAAGGAACGGTTTAACCTAGAAGAACGAAATTTGGTGAGCCAAGTGGGATTCCTGTACTGATAACTACCTGCAAGGATCATCAAGATTGGGTGAAAAAATGTTTGCTGAGATTTCAGGAAACTCGTAGTTTTTTGGAAGCTTGGCAACCCCTTTCAAGGAAAGTGATTCTCGTCAATCTCTGCTTGGGGCTACTTCAATGGCACACAAACCATAGCGATAGAACTTGGAACTACATTATTGTGCCAAGTTTCAAAGAGCTAGCACAAACCGTGTTTGATTTAGAATTCCAACTACATGTATCCATATAGGAGAAAACAGAGTGAAACCTAAACATGAAAAGGGTTTCTGCAAAGGAACGGTTTAACCTAAAAGAACGAAATTGAGTGAGCCAAGTGGGATTCGTGTACTGATAACTACCTGCAAGGATCATCAAGATTGGGTAAAAAATGTTTGCTGACATTTCACGAAACTCGCAGTTTTTTGGAAGCTTGGTAACCCCTTTCAATGAAAGTGATTCTCGTCAGTCTCTGTTTGGGGCTACTTCAATAGCACACAAACCATCGCAATAGAACTTGGAACTACATTATTGTGCCAAGTTTCAAAGAGCTAGCACAAACAGTGTTTGATTTAGAGTTCCAACTATATGTATCCATATAGGAGAAAACAGAGTGAAACCTAAACATGAAAACGGTTACTGCAAAGGAACGGTTTAACCTAGAAGAACGAAATTTGGTGAGCCAAGTGGGATTGGTGTACTGATCATTAAATAGAAGTATCATCAAGATTCAGTGAAAAAATGTTTGCTGAGATTTCAGGAAACTCGTAGTTTTTTGGAAGCTTGGCAACCCCTTTCAATGAAAGTGATTCTCGTCAGTCTCTGCTTGGGTCTACTTCAATAGGACACAAATAATAGCGATAGAACTTGGAACTACATTACTGTGCCAAGTTTCAAAGAGCTAGCACAAACCCTGATTGATTTGGAATTCCAACTACATGTATCCATATAGGAGAAAACAGAGTGAAACCTAAACATGAAAACGGTTTCTGCAAAGGAACGGTTTAACCTAGAAGAACGAAATTTGGTGAGCCAAGTGGGATTCGTGTACTGATAACTACCTGCAAGTATCATCAAGATTGGGTGAAAAAATGTTTGCTGACATTTCAGGAAACTCGTAGTTTTTTGGAAGCTTGGCAACCCCTTTCAAGAAAAGTGATTCTCGTCAGTCTCTGCTTGGGGCTACTTCAATGGCACACAAACCATAGCGATAGAACTTGGAACTACATTATTGTGCCAAGTTTCAAAGAGGTAGCACAAACCGTGTTTGATTTAGAATTCCAACTACATGTATCCATATAGGAGAAAACAGAGTGAAACCTAAACATGAAAACGGTTTCTGCAAAGGAACGGTTTAACCTAGAAGAACGAAATTTGGTGAGCCAAGTGGGATTCGTGTACTGATAACTACCTGCAAGGATCATCAAGATTGGGTGAAAAAATGTTTGCTGAGATTTCAGGAAACTCGTAGTTGTTTGGAAGCTTGGCAACCCCTTTCAATGAAAGTGATTCTGGTCAGTCTCTGCTTGGGGCTACTTCAATAGCACACAAACCATCGCGATAGAACTTGGAACTACATTACTGTGCCAAGTTTAAAGAGCTAGCACAAACCATGTTTTATGTAGAGTTCCAACTACATGTATCCATATAGGAGAAAACAGAGTGAAACCTAAACATGAAAAGGGTTACTCAAAGGAACGGTTTAACCTAGAAGAACGAAATTTGGTGAGCCAATTGGGATTCGTGTACTGATAACTACCTGCAAGGATCATCAAGATTGGGTGAAAAAATGTTTGCTGAGATTTCAGGAAACTCGCAGTTTTTTGGAGGCTTGGCAACCCCTTTCAAGGAAAGTGATTCTCGTCAATCTCTGCTTGGGGCTACTTCAATGGCACACAAACCATAGCGATAGAACTTGGAACTACATTATTGTGCCACGTTTCAAAGAGCTAGCACAAACCATGTTTGATTTAGAATTCCAACTACATGTATCCATATAGGAGAAAACAGAGTGAAACCTAAACATGAAAACGGTTTCTGCAAAGGAACGGTTTAAACTAAAACAACGAAATTGAGTGAGCCAAGTGGGATTCGTGTACTGATAACTACCTGCAAGTATCATCAAGACTGGGTGAAAAAATGTTTGCTGACATTTCAGGAAACTCGTAGTTTTTAGGAAGCTTGGCAACCCCTTTCAATGAATGTGATTCTCGTCAGTCTCTGCTTGGTGCTAATTCAACAGCACACAAACCATAGCGATAGAACTTGGAACTACATTATTGTGCCAAGTTTCAAAGAGCTAGCACAAACCGTGTTTGATTTAGAGTTCCAACTACATGTATCCATATAGGAGAAAACAGAGTGAAACCTAAACATGAAAACGGTTACTGCAAAGGAACGGTTTAACCTAGAAGAACGAAATTTGGTGAGCCAAGTGGGATTCGTGTACTGATCATTAAATGGAAGTATCATCAAGATTCAGTGAAAAAATGTTTGCTGAGATTTCAGGAAACTCGCAATTTTTTGGAAGCTTGGCAACCCCTTTCAATGAATGTGATTCTCGTCAGTCTCAGCTTGGGGCTACTTCAATAGGACACAAACCATAGCGATAGAACTTGGAACTACATTATTGTGCCAAGTTTCAAAGAGCTAGCACAAACCGTGTTTGATTTAGAATTCCAACTACATGTATCCATATAGGAGAAAACAGAGTGAAACCTAAACATGAAAACGGTCACTGCAAAGGAACGGTTTAACCTAGAAGAACGAAATTTGGTGAGCCAAGTGGGATTCGTGTACTGATAACTACCTGCAAGGATCATCAAGATTGGGTGATAAAATGTTTGCTGAGATTTCAGGAAACTCGTAGTTTTTTGGAAGCTTGGCAACCCCTTTCAATCAAAGTGATTCTCGTCAGTCTCTGCTTGGGGCTACTTCAATAGCACACCAAACCATCGCGATAGAACTTGGAACTACATTACTGTGCCAAGTTTAAAGAGCTAGCACAAACCATGTTTTATGTAGAATTCCAACTACATGTATCCATATAGGAGAAAACAGAGTGAATCTAAACATGAAACGGTTTCTGCAAAGGAACGGTTTAACCTAGAAGAACGAAATTTGGTGAGCCAAGTGGGATTCGTGTACTGATAACTACCTGCAAGGATCATCAAGATTGGGTGATAAAATGTTTGCTGAGATTTCAGGAAACTCGTAGTTTTTTGGAAGCTTGGCAACCCCTATCAATTAAAGTGATTCTGGTCAGTCTCTGCTTGGGGCTACTTCAATAGCACACAAACCATAGCGATAGAACTTGGAACTACATTATGGTGCCAAGGTTCAAAGAGCTAGCACAAACCGTGTTTGATTTAGAGTTCCAACTACATGTATCCATATAGGAGAAAACAGAGTGAAACCTAAACATGAAAACGGTTACTGCAAAGGAACGGTTTAACCTAGAAGAACGAAATTTGGTGAGCCAAGTGGGATTCGTGTACTGATAACTACCTGCAAGGATCATCAAGATTGGGTGAAAAAATGTTTGCTGACATTTCAGGAAACTCGTAGTTTTTTGGAAGCTTGGCAACCCCTTTCAATGAAAGGGATTCTGGTCAGTCTCTGCTTGGGGCTACTTTCAATAGCACACAAACCATCGCGATAGAACTTGGAACTACATTATTGTGCCACGTTTTCAAAGAGCTAGCACAAACCGTGTTTGATTTAGAGTTCCAACTACATGTATCCATATAGGAGAAAACAGAGTGAAACCTAAACATGAAAACGGATACTGCAAAGGAACGGTTTAACCTAGAAGAACGAAATTTGGTGAGCCAAGTGGGATTCGTGTACTGATAACTACCTGCAAAGATCATCAAGATTGGGTGAAAAAATGTTTGCTGAGATTTCAGGAAACTCGCAGTTTTTTGGAAGCTTGGCAACCCCTTTCAAGGAAAGTGATTCTAATCCGTCTCTGCTTGGTGCTAATTCAACAGCACACAAACCATAGCGATAGAACTTGGAACTACATTATTGTGCCAAGTTTCAAAGAGCTAGCACAAACCGTGTTTGATTTAGAGTTCCAACTACATGTATCCATATAGGAGAAAACAGAGTGAAACCTAAACATGAAAACGGTTACTGCAAAGGAACGGTTTAACCTAGAAGAACGAAATTTGGTGAGCCAAGTGGGATTGGTGTACTGATCATTAAATGGAAGTATCATCAAGATTCAGTGAAAAAATGTTTGCTGAGATTTCAGGAAACTCGCAGTTTTTTGGAAGCTTGGCAACCCCTTTCAATGAAAGTGATTCTCGTCAGTCTCTGCTTGGGGCTACTTCAATAGGACACAAATCATAGCGATAGAACTTGGAACTACATTACTGTGCCAAGTTTCAAAGAGCTAGCAGAAACCCTGATTGATTTAGAATTCCAACTACATGTATCCATATAGGAGAAAACAGAGTGAAACCTAAACATGAAAACGGTTTCTGCAAAGGAACGGTTTAACCTAGAAACGAAATTTGGTGAGCCAAGTGGGATTCGTGTACTGATAACTACCTGCAAGTATCATCAAGATTGGGTGAAAAAATGTTTGCTGACATTTCAGGAAACTCGTAGTTTTTTGGAAGCTTGGCAAGCCCTTTCAATGAAAGTGATTCTCGTCAGTCTCTGCTTGGGGCTACTTCAATAGCACACAACCATCGCGATAGAACTTGGAACTACATTATTGTGCCAAGTTTCAAAGAGCTAGCACAAACCATGTTTTATTTAGAGTTCCAACTACATGTATCCATATAGGAGAAAACAGAGTGAAACCTAAACATGAAAACGGTTTCTGCAAAGGAACGGTTTAACCTAGAAGAACGAAATTTGGTGAGCCAAGTGGGATTCATGTACTATAACTACCTGCAAGGATCATCAAGATTGGGTGAAAAAATGTTTGCTGAGATTTCAGGAAACTCGTAGTTTTTTGGAAGCTTGGCAACCCCTTTCAAGGAAAGTGATTCTCGTCAGTCTCTGCTTGGGGCTACTTCAATGGCACACAAGCCATAGCGATAGAACTTGGAACTACATTATTGTGCCAAGTTTCAAAGAGCTAGCACAAACCGTGTTTGATTTAGAATTCCAACTACATGTATCCATATAGGAGAAAACAGAGTGAAACCTAAACATGAAAACGGTTTCTGCAAAGGAACGGTTTAACCTAAAAGAATGAAATTGAGTGATCCAAGTGGGATTCGTGTACTGATAAATACCTGCAAGTATCATCAAGATTGGGTAAAAAATGTTTGCTGAGATTTCAGGAACCTCGCAGTTTTTTGGAAGCTTGGCAACCACTTTCAATGAATGTGATTCTCGTCAGTCTTTGCTTGGGGCTACTTCAATAGGACACAAACCATAGCGATAGAACTTGGAACTACATTATTGTGCCAAGTTTCAAAGAGCTAGCACAAACCGTGTTTGATTTAGAGTTCCAACTACATGTATCCATATAGAAGAAAACAGAGTGAAACCTAAACATGAAAACGGTTACTGCAAAGGAACGGTTTAACCTAGAAGAACGAAATTTGGTGAGCCAAGTGGGATTGGTGTACTGATCATTAAATGGAAGTATCATCAAGATTCGGTGAAAAAATGTTTGCTGAGATTTCAGGAAACTAGCAGTTTTTTGGAAGCTTGGCAACCCCTTTCAATGAATGTGATTCTCTTCAGTCTCGGCTTGGGGCTACTTCAATAGGACACAAACCATAGCGATAGAACTTGGAACTACATTATTTTGCCAAGTTTCAAAGAGCTAGCACAAACCGTGTTTGATTTAGAATTCCAACTACATGTATCCATATAGGAGAAAACAGAGTGAAACCTAAAAATGAAAACGGTTTCTGCAAAGGAACGGTTCAACCTAGAAGAACGAAATTTGGTGATCCAATTGGGATTCATGTTCTGATAACTACCTCCAATATCATCAAGATTGGGTGAAAAAATATTTGCTGACATTTCAGGAAACTCGTAGTTTTTTGGAAGCTTGGCAACCCCTTTCAATGAAAGTAATTCTGGTCAGTCTCTGCTTGGGGCTACTTCAATAGCATACAAACCATAGCGATAGATCTTGGAACTTCATTATTGTGCCAAGTTTCAAAGAGCTAGCACAAACCGTGTTGATTTAGAATTCCAACTACATGTATCCATATGGAGAAAACAGAGTGAAACCTAAACATGAAAACGGTTTCTGCAAAGGAACGGTTTAACCTAAAAGAACGAAATTGAGTGAGCCAAGTGGGATTCGTGTACTGATAACTACCTGCAAGTATCATCAAGATTGGGTTAAAAATGTTTGCTGACATTTCAGGAAACTCACAGTTTTTTGGATGCTTGGCAACAACTTTCAATGAAAGTGATTCTGGTCAGTCTCTGCTTGGGGCTACTTCAATAGCACACAAACCATAGCGATAGAACTTGGAACTACATTATTGTGCCAAGTTTCAAAGAGCTAGCACAAACCGTGTTTGATTTAGAGTTCCAACTACATGTATCCATATAGGAGAAAACAGAGTGAAACCTAAACCTGAAAACGGTTACTGCAAAGGAACGGTTTAACCTAGAAGAACGAAATTTGGTGAGCCAAGTGGGATTCATGTACTGATAACTACCTGCAAGTATCATCAAGATTGGGTGAAAAAATGTTTGCTGACATTTCAGGAAACTCGTAGTTTTTTGGAAGCTTGGCAACCCCTTTCAATGAAAGGGATTCTGGTCAGTCTCTGCTTGGGGCTACTTCAATAGCACACAAACCATCGCGATAGAACTTGGAACTACATTATTGTGCCATGTTTCAAAGAGCTAGCACAAACCGTGTTTGATTTAGAGTTCCAACTACATGTATCCATATAGGAGAAAACAGAGTGAAACCTAAACATGAAAACGGTTTCTGCAAAGGAACGGTTCAACCTAGAAGAACGAAATTTGGTGATCCAATTGGGATTCATGTTCTGATAACTACCTCCAATATCATCAAGATTGGGTGAAAAAATATTTGCTGACATTTCAGGAAACTCGTAGTTTTTTGGAAGCTTGGCAACCCCTTTCAATGAAAGTAATTCTGGTCAGTCTCTGCTTGGGGCTACTTCAATAGCATACAAACCATAGCGATAGATCTTGGACTTCATTATTGTGCCAAGTTTCAAAGAGCTAGCACAAACCGTGTTTGATTTAGAATTCCAACTACATGTATCCATATGGAGAAAACAGAGTGAAACCTAAACATGAAAACGGTTTCTGCAAAGGAACGGTTTAACCTAAAAGAACGAAATTGAGTGAGCCAAGTGGGATTCGTGTACTGATAACTACCTGCAAGTATCATCAAGATTGGGTTAAAAATGTTTGCTGACATTTCAGGAAACTCACAGTTTTTTGGATGCTTGGCAACAACTTTCAATGAAAGTGATTCTGGTCAGTCTCTGCTTGGGGCTACTTCAATAGCACACAAACCATAGCGATAGAACTTGGAACTACATTATTGTGCCAAGTTTCAAAGAGCTAGCACAAACCGAGTTTGATTTAGAGTTCCAACTACATGTATCCATATAGGAGAAAACAGAGTGAAACCTAAACCTGAAAACGGTTACTGCAAAGGAACGGTTTAACCTAGAAGAACGAAATTTGGTGAGCCAAGTGGGATTCATGTACTGATAACTACCTGCAAGTATCATCAAGATTGGGTGAAAAAATGTTTGCTGACATTTCAGGAAACTCGTAGTTTTTTGGAAGCTTGGCAACCCCTTTCAATGAAAGGGATTCTGGTCAGTCTCTGCTTGGGGCTACTTCAATAGCACACAAACCATCGTGATAGAACTTGGAACTACATTATTGTGCCATGTTTCAAAGAGCTAGCACAAACCGTGTTTGATTTAGAGTTCCAACTACATGTATCCATATAGGAGAAAACAGAGTGAAACCTAAACATGAAAACGGTTACTGCAAAGGAACGGTTTAACATAGAAGAACGAAATTTGTTGAGCCAAGTGGGATTAGTGTACTGATAACTACCTGCAAGGATCATCAAGATTGGGTGAAAAATGTTTGCTGACATTTCAGGAAACTCGTAGTTTTTTGGAAGCTTGGCAACCCCTTTCAATGAAAGTGATTCTGGTCAGTCTCTGCTTGGTGTTACTTCAATGGCACACAAACCATAGCGATAGAACTTGGAACTACATTATTGTGCCAAGTTTCAAAGAGCTAGCACAAACCGTGTTTGATTTAGAATTCCAACTACATGTATCCATATAGGAGAAAACAGAGTGAAACCTAAACATGAAAACGGTTTCTGCAAAGGAACGGTTTAAACTAAAACAACGAAATTGAGTGAGCCAAGTGGGATTCATGTACTGATAACTACCTGCAAGTATCATCAAGATTGGGTGAAAAAATGTTTGCTGACATTTAAGGAAACTCGTAGTTTTTGGAAGCTTGGCAACGCCTTTCAATGAAAGGGATTCTCGTCAGTCTCTGCTTGGGCTACTTCAATAGCACACAAACCACCGCGATAGAACTTGGAACTACATTATTGTGCCATGTTTCAAAGAGCTAGCACAAACCGTGTTTGATTTAGGGTTCCAACTACATGTATCCATATAGGAGAAAACAGAGTGAAACCTAAGCATGAAAACGGTTACTGCAATGGAACGGTTTAACCTAGAAGAAAGAAATTTGGTGAGCCAAGTGGGATTGTTGTACTGATCATTAAATGGAAGTATCATCAAGATTCGGTGACAAAATGTTTGCTGAGAATTCAGGAAACTCGCAGTTTTTTGGAAGCTTGGCAACCCCTTTCAATGAATGTGATTCTCGTCAGTCTCTGCTTGGGGCTACTTCAATAGGACACAAACCATAGCGATAGAACTTGGAATTACATTATTGTGCCAAGTTTCAAAGAGCTAGCACAAACCGTGTTTGATTTAGAGTTCCAACTACATGTATCCATATAGGAGAAAACAGAGTGAAACCTAAACATGAAAACGGTTTCTGCAAAGGAACGGTTTAACCTAAAAGAACGAAATTGAGTGAGCCAAGTGGGATTCGTGTACTGATAACTACCTGCAAGTATCATCAAGATTGGGTAAAAAATGTTTGCTGACATTTCAGGAAACTCGCAGTTTTTTGGAAGCTTGGTAACCCCTTTCAATGAAAGTGATTCTCGTCAGTCTCTGTTTGGGGCTACTTCAATAGCACACAAACCATCGCAATAGAACTTGGAACTACATTATTGTGCCAAGTTCAAAGAGCTAGCACAAACAGTGTTTGATTTAGAGTTCCAACTATATGTATCCATATAGGAGAAAACAGAGTGAAACCTAAACATGAAAACGGTTACTGCAAAGGAACGGTTTAACCTAGAAGAACGAAATTTGGTGAGCCAAGTGGGATTGGTGTACTGATCATTAAATGGAAGTATCATCAAGATTCAGTGAAAAAATGTTTGCTGAGATTTCAGGAAACTCGCAGTTTTTTGGAAGCTTGGCAACCCCTTTCAATGAAAGTGATTCTCGTCAGTCTCTGCTTGGGGCTACTTCAATAGCACACAAACCATAGCGATAGAACTTGGAAACTACATTATTGTGCCAAGTTTCAAAGAGCTAGCACAAACCATGTTTGATTTAGAGTTCCAACTACATGTATCCATATAGGAGAAAACAGTTGAAACCTAAACATGAAAACGGTTACTGCAAAGGAACGGTTTAACCTACAAGAACGAAATTTGGTGAGCCAAGTGGGATTCGTGTACTGATAACTACCTGCAAGGATCATCAAGATTGGGTGAAAAAATGTTTGCTGAGATTTCAGGAAACTCGTACTTTTTTGGAAGCTTGGCAACCCCTTTCAAGGAAAGTGATTCTCGTCAGTCTCTGCTTGGGGGCTACTTCAATAGCACACAAACTATAGCGATAGAACTTGGAACTATATTATTGTGCCAAGTTTCAAAGAGCTAGCACAAACCGTGTTTGATTTAGAGTTCCAACTACATGTATCCATATAGGAGAAAACAGAGTGAAACCTAAACATGAAAACGGTTACTGCAAAGGAACGGTTTAACCTAGAAGAGCGAAATTTGGTGAGCCAAGTGGGATTGGTGTACTGATCATTAAATGGAAGTATCATCAAGATTCAGTGAAAAAATGTTTGCTGAGATTTCAGGAAACTCGCAGTTTTTGGAAGCTTGGCAACCCCTTTCAATGAAAGTGATTCTCGTCAGTCTCTGCTTGGGGCTACTTCAATGGCACACAAATAATAGCGATAGAACTTGGAACTACATTACTGTGCCAAGTTTCAAAGAGGTAGCACAAACCGTGTTTGATTTAGAATTCCAACTACATGTATCCATACAGGAGAAAACAGAGTGAAACCTAAACATGAAAACGGTTTCTGCAAAGGAACGGTTTAACCTAGAAGAACGAAATTTGGTGAGCCAAGTGGGATTCGTGTACTGATAACTACCGGCAAGGATCATCAAGATTGGGTGAAAAATGTTTGCTGAGATTTCAGGAAACTCGTAGTTTTTTGGAAGCTTGGCAACCCCTTTCAATGAAAGTGATTCTCGTCAGTCTCTGCTTGGGGCTACTTCAATAGCACACAAACCATCGCGATAGAACTTGGAACTACATTACTGTGCCAAGTTTCAAAGAGCTAGCACAAACCATGTTTTATTTAGAGTTCCAACTACATGTATCCATATAGGAGAAAACAGAGTGAAACCTAAACATGAAAACGGTTTCTGCAAAGGAGCGGTTTAACCTAGAAGAACGAAATTTGTTGAGCCAAGTGGGATTCGTGTACTGATAACTACCTGCAAGGATCATCAAGATTGGGTGAAAAAATGTTTGCTGAGATTTCAGGAAACTCGTAGTTTTTTGGAAGCTTGGCAACCCCTTTCAATTAAAGTGATTCTGGTCAGTCTCTGCTTGGGTCTACTTCAATAGCACACAAACCATAGCAATAGAACTTGGAACTACATTATGGTGCCAAGTTTCAAAGAGCTAGCACAAACCGTGTTTGATTTAGAGTTCCAACTACATGTATCCATATAGGAGAAAACAGAGTGAAACCTAAACATGAAAACGGTTACTGCAAAGGAACGGTTTAACCTAGAAGAACCAAATTTGGTGAGCCAAGTGGGATTCGTGTACTGATAACTACCTGCAAGGATCATCAAGGTTGGGTGAAAAAATGTTTGCTGAGATTTCAGGAAACTCGTAGTTTTTTGGAAGCTTGGCAACCCCTTTCAATGAAAGGGATTCTGGTCAGTCTCTGCTTGGGGCTACTTCAATAGCACACAAACCATCGCGATAGAACTTGGAACTACATTATTGTGCCATGTTTCAAAGAGCTAGCACAAACCGTGTTTGATTTAGAATTCCAACTACATGTATCCATATAGGAGAAAAACAGAGTGAAAGCTAAACATGAAAAGGGTTTCTGCAAAGGAACGGTTTAAACTAAAACAACGAAATTGAGTGAGCCAAGTGGGACTCGTGTACTGATAACTGCCTGCAAGTATCATCAAGATTGGGTGAAAAAATGTTTGCTGACATTTCAGGAAACTCGTAGTTTTTTGGAAGCTTGGCAACCCCTTTCAATGAAAGTGATTCTCGTCAGTCTCTGTTTTGGACTACTTCAGTAGCACACAAACCATAGCGATGGAACTTGGAACTACATTATTGTGCCAAGTTTCAAAGAGCTAGCACAAACCGTGTTTGATTTAGAGTTCCAACTACATGTATCCATATAGGAGAAAACAGAGTGAAACCTAAACATGAAACGGTTACTGCAAAGGAACAGTTTAACCTAGAAGAACGAAATTTGGTGAGCCAAGTGGGATTGGTGTACTGATCATTAAATGGAAATATCATCAAGATTCAGTGAAAAAATGTTTGCTGAGATTTCAGGAAACTCGCAATTTTTTGGAAGCTTGGCAACCCCTTTCAATGAAGGTGATTCTCGTCAGTCTCAGCTTGGGGCTACTTCAATAGGACACAAACCATAGCGATAGAACTTGGAACTACATTATTGTGCCAAGTTTCAAAG
The DNA here is from genome assembly GCF_045843805.1 of Urocitellus parryii. Lineage (NCBI taxonomy): Eukaryota > Metazoa > Chordata > Mammalia > Rodentia > Sciuridae > Urocitellus > Urocitellus parryii. Next base: position 7,175 of record NW_027552802.1, on the reverse strand, counting down.
AGCTAGCACAAACCGTGTTTGATTTAGAATTCCAACTACATGTATCCATATAGGAGAAAACAGAGTGAAACCTAAACATGAAAACGGTCACTGCAAAGGAACGGTTTAACCTAGAAGAACGAAATTTGGTGAGCCAAGTGGGATTCGTGTACTGATAACTACCTGCAAGGATCATCAAGATTGGGTGAAAAAATGTTTGCTGACATTTCAGGAAACTCGTAGTTTTTTGGAAGCTTGGCAACCCCTTTCAATGAAAGTGATTCTGGTCAGTCTCTGCTTGGGGCTACTTCAATAGCACACAAACCATAGCGATAGAACTTGGAACTACATTATTGTGCCAAGTTTCAAAGAGCTAGCACAAACCGTGTTTGATTTAGAGTTCCAACTACATGTATCCATATAGGAGAAAACAGAGTGAAATCTAAACATGAAAACGGTTACTGTAAAGGAACGGTTTAACATAGAAGAACGAAATTTGTAGAGCCAAGTGGGATTTGTGTACTGATAACTACCTGCAAGGATCATCAAGATTGGGTGAAAAAATGTTTGCTGAGATTTCAGGAAACTCGTAGTTTTTTGGAAGCTTGGCAACCCCTTTCAAGGAAAGTGATTCTCGTCAATCTCTGCTTGGGGCTACTTCAATGGCACACAAACCATAGCGATAGAACTTGGAACTACATTATTGTGCCAAGTTTCAAAGAGCTAGCACAAACCGTGTTTGATTTAGAATTCCAACTACATGTATCCATATAGGAGAAAACAGAGTGAAACCTAAACATGAAAAGGGTTTCTGCAAAGGAACGGTTTAACCTAAAAGAACGAAATTGAGTGAGCCAAGTGGGATTCGTGTACTGATAACTACCTGCAAGTATCATCAAGATTGGGTAAAAAATGTTTGCTGACATTTCAGGAAACTCGCAGTTTTTTGGAAGCTTGGTAACCCCTTTCAATGAAAGTGATTCTCGTCAGTCTCTGTTTGGGGCTACTTCAATAGCACACAAACCATCGCAATAGAACTTGGAACTACATTATTGTGCCAAGTTTCAAAGAGCTAGCACAAACAGTGTTTGATTTAGAGTTCCAACTATATGTATCCATATAGGAGAAAACAGAGTGAAACCTAAACATGAAAACGGTTACTGCAAAGGAACGGTTTAACCTAGAAGAACGAAATTTGGTGAGCCAAGTGGGATTGGTGTACTGATCATTAAATAGAAGTATCATCAAGATTCAGTGAAAAAATGTTTGCTGAGATTTCAGGAAACTCGCAGTTTTTTGGAAGCTTGGCAACCCCTTTCAATGAAAGTGATTCTCGTCAGTCTCTGCTTGGGTCTACTTCAATAGGACACAAATAATAGTGATAGAACTTGGAACTACATTACTGTGCCAAGTTTCAAAGAGCTAGCACAAACCCTGATTGATTTGGAATTCCAACTACATGTATCCATATAGGAGAAAACAGAGTGAAACCTAAACATGAAAACGGTTTCTGCAAAGGAACGGTTTAACCTAGAAGAACGAAATTTGGTGAGCCAAGTGGGATTCGTGTACTGATAACTACCTGCAAGTATCATCAAGATTGGGTGAAAAAATGTTTGCTGACATTTCAGGAAACTCGTAGTTTTTTGGAAGCTTGGCAACCCCTTTCAAGAAAAGTGATTCTCGTCAGTCTCTGCTTGGGGCTACTTCAATGGCACACAAACCATAGCGATAGAACTTGGAACTACATTATTGTGCCAAGTTTCAAAGAGGTAGCACAAACCGTGTTTGATTTAGAATTCCAACTACATGTATCCATATAGGAGAAAACAGAGTGAAACCTAAACATGAAAACGGTTTCTGCAAAGGAACGGTTTAACCTAGAAGAACGAAATTTGGTGAGCCAAGTGGGATTCGTGTACTGATAACTACCTGCAAGGATCATCAAGATTGGGTGAAAAAATGTTTGCTGAGATTTCAGGAAACTCGTAGTTGTTTGGAAGCTTGGCAACCCCTTTCAATGAAAGTGATTCTGGTCAGTCTCTGCTTGGGGCTACTTCAATAGCACACAAACCATCGCGATAGAACTTGGAACTACATTACTGTGCCAAGTTTAAAGAGCTAGCACAAACCATGTTTTATGTAGAGTTCCAACTACATGTATCCATATAGGAGAAAACAGAGTGAAACCTAAACATGAAAAGGGTTACTCAAAGGAACGGTTTAACCTAGAAGAACGAAATTTGGTGAGCCAATTGGGATTCGTGTACTGATAACTACCTGCAAGGATCATCAAGATTGGGTGAAAAAATGTTTGCTGAGATTTCAGGAAACTCGCAGTTTTTTGGAGGCTTGGCAACCCCTTTCAAGGAAAGTGATTCTCATCAGTCTCTGCTTGGGGCTACTTCAATGGCACACAAACCATAGCGATAGAACTTGGAACTACATTATTGTGCCAAGTTTCAAAGAGCTAGCACAAACCATGTTTGATTTAGAATTCCAACTACATGTATCCATATAGGAGAAAACAGAGTGAAACCTAAACATGAAAACGGTTTCTGCAAAGGAACGGTTTAAACTAAAACAACGAAATTGAGTGAGCCAAGTGGGATTCGTGTACTGATAACTACCTCCAATATCATCAAGATTGGGTGAAAAAATATTTGCTGACATTTCAGGAAACTCGTAGTTTTTTGGAAGCTTGGCAACCCCTTTCAATGAAAGTAATTCTGGTCAGTCTCTGCTTGGGGCTACTTCAATAGCATACAAACCATAGCGATAGATCTTGGAACTTCATTATTGTGCCAAGTTTCAAAGAGCTAGCACAAACCGTGTTTGATTTAGAATTCCAACTACATGTATCCATATGGGAGAAAACAGAGTGAAACCTAAACATGAAAACGGTTTCTGCAAAGGAACGGTTTAACCTAAAAGAACGAAATTGAGTGAGCCAAGTGGGATTCGTGTACTGATAACTACCTGCAAGTATCATCAAGATTGGGTTAAAAATGTTTGCTGACATTTCAGGAAACTCACAGTTTTTTGGATGCTTGGCAACAACTTTCAATGAAAGTGATTCTGGTCAGTCTCTGCTTGGGGCTACTTCAATAGCACACAAACCATAGCGATAGAACTTGGAACTACATTATTGTGCCAAGTTTCAAAGAGCTAGCACAAACCGTGTTTGATTTAGAGTTCCAACTACATGTATCCATATAGGAGAAAACAGAGTGAAACCTAAACCTGAAAACGGTTACTGCAAAGGAACGGTTTAACCTAGAAGAACGAAATTTGGTGAGCCAAGTGGGATTCATGTACTGATAACTACCTGCAAGTATCATCAAGATTGGGTGAAAAAATGTTTGCTGACATTTCAGGAAACTCGTAGTTTTTTGGAAGCTTGGCAACCCCTTTCAATGAAAGGGATTCTGGTCAGTCTCTGCTTGGGGCTACTTCAATAGCACACAAACCATCGTGATAGAACTTGGAACTACATTATTGTGCCATGTTTCAAAGAGCTAGCACAAACCGTGTTTGATTTAGAGTTCCAACTACATGTATCCATATAGGAGAAAACAGAGTGAAACCTAAACATGAAAACGGTTACTGCAAAGGAACGGTTTAACATAGAAGAACGAAATTTGTTGAGCCAAGTGGGATTAGTGTACTGATAACTACCTGCAAGGATCATCAAGATTGGGTGAAAAAATGTTTGCTGACATTTCAGGAAACTCGTAGTTTTTTGGAAGCTTGGCAACCCCTTTCAATGAAAGTGATTCTGGTCAGTCTCTGCTTGGTGTTACTTCAATGGCACACAAACCATAGCGATAGAACTTGGAACTACATTATTGTGCCAAGTTTCAAAGAGCTAGCACAAACCGTGTTTGATTTAGAATTCCAACTACATGTATCCATATAGGAGAAAACAGAGTGAAACCTAAACATGAAAACGGTTTCTGCAAAGGAACGGTTTAAACTAAAACAACGAAATTGAGTGAGCCAAGTGGGATTCATGTACTGATAACTACCTGCAAGTATCATCAAGATTGGGTGAAAAAATGTTTGCTGACATTTAAGGAAACTCGTAGTTTTTTGGAAGCTTGGCAACGCCTTTCAATGAAAGGATTCTCGTCAGTCTCTGCTTGGGCTACTTCAATAGCACACAAACCACCGCGATAGAACTTGGAACTACATTATTGTGCCATGTTTCAAAGAGCTAGCACAAACCGTGTTTGATTTAGGGTTCCAACTACATGTATCCATATAGGAGAAAACAGAGTGAAACCTAAGCATGAAAACGGTTACTGCAATGGAACGGTTTAACCTAGAAGAAAGAAATTTGGTGAGCCAAGTGGGATTGTTGTACTGATCATTAAATGGAAGTATCATCAAGATTCGGTGACAAAATGTTTGCTGAGATTTCAGGAAACTCGCAGTTTTTGGAAGCTTGGCAACCCCTTTCAATGAATGTGATTCTCGTCAGTCTCTGCTTGGGGCTACTTCAATAGGACACAAACCATAGCGATAGAACTTGGAATTACATTATTGTGCCAAGTTTCAAAGAGCTAGCACAAACCGTGTTTGATTTAGAGTTCCAACTACATGTATCCATATAGGAGAAAACAGAGTGAAACCTAAACATGAAAAGGGTTTCTGCAAAGGAACGGTTTAAACTAAAACAACGAAATTGAGTGAGCCAAGTGGGACTCGTGTACTGATAACTGCCTGCAAGTATCATCAAGATTGGGTGAAAAAATGTTTGCTGACATTTCAGGAAACTCGTAGTTTTTTGGAAGCTTGGCAACCCCTTTCAATGAAAGGGATTCTGGTCAGTCTCTGCTTGGGGCTACTTCAATAGCACACAAACCATCGCGATAGAACTTGGAACTACATTATTGTGCCAAGTTTCAAAGAGCTAGCACAAACCGTGTTTGATTTAGAGTTCCAACTACATGTATCCATATAGGAGAAAACAGAGTGAAACCTAAACATGAAAACGGTTACTGCAAAGGAACGGTTTAACCTAGAAGAACGAAATTTGGTGAGCCAAGTGGGATTGGTGTACTGATCATTAAATGGAAATATCATCAAGATTCAGTGAAAAAATGTTTGCTGAGATTTCAGGAAACTCGCAATTTTTTGGAAGCTTGGCAACCCCTTTCAATGAAGGTGATTCTCGTCAGTCTCAGCTTAGGGCTACTTCAATAGGACACAAACCATAGCGATAGAACTTGGAACTACATTATTGTGCCAAGTTTCAAAGAGCTAGCACAAACCGTGTTTGATTTAGAATTCCAACTACATGTATCCATATAGGAGAAAACAGAGTGAAACCTAAACATGAAAACGGTCACTGCAAAGGAACGGTTTAACCTAGAAGAACGAAATTGGTGAGCCAAGTGGATTCGTGTACTGATAACTACCTGCAAGGATCATCAAGATTGGGTGAAAAAATGTTTGCTGACATTTCAGGAAACTCGTAGTTTTTTGGAAGCTTGGCAACCCCTTTCAATGAAAGTGATTCTCGTCAGTCTCTGCTTGGGGCTACTTCAATAGGACACAAATAATAGCGATAGAACTTGGAACTACATTACTGTGAAAAGTTTCAAAGAGCTAGCACAAACCCTGATTGATTTAGAATTCCAACTACATGTATCCATATAGGAGAAAACAGAGTGAAACCTAAACATGAAAACGGTTTCTGCAAAGGAACGGTTTAACCTAGAAGAACGAAATTTGGTGAGCCAAGTGGGATTCGTGTACTGATAACTACCTGCAAGTATCATCAAGATTGGGTGAAAAAATGTTTGCTGACATTTCAGGAAACTCGTAGTTTTTTGGAAGCTTGGCAACCCCTTTCAAGGAAAGTGATTCTCGTCAGTCTCTGCTTGGACCTACTTCAATAGCACACAAATCATAGCGATAGAACTTGGAACTACATTATTGTGCCAAGTTTCAAAGAGCTAGGCACAAACCATGTTTGATTTAGAGTTCCAACTACATGTATCCATATAGGAGAAAACAGTTGAAACCTAAACATGAAAACGGTTACTGCAAAGGAACGGTTTAACCTACAAGAACGAAATTTGGTGAGCCAAGTGGGATTCGTGTACTGATAACTACCTGCAAGGATCATCAAGATTGGGTGAAAAAATGTTTGCTGAGATTTCAGGAAACTCGTAGTTTTTTGGAAGCTTGGCAACCCCTTTCAATTAAAGTGATTCTGGTCAGTCTCTGCTTGGGGCTACTTCAATAGCACACAAACCATAGCAATAGAACTTGGAACTACATTATGGTGCCAAGTTTCAAAGAGCTAGCACAAACCGTGTTTGATTTAGAGTTCCAACTACATGTATCCATATAGGAGAAAACAGAGTGAAACCTAAACATGAAAACGGTTACTGCAAGGAACGGTTTAACCTAGAAGAACGAAATTTGGTGAGCCAAGTGGATTGGTGTACTGATCATTAAATGGAAATATCATCAAGATTCAGTGAAAAAATGTTTGCTGAGATTTCAGGAAACTCGCAATTTTTTGGAAGCTTCTCAACCCCTTTCAATGAAGGTGATTCTCGTCAGTCTCAGCTTGGGGCTACTTCAATAGGACACAAACCATAGCGATAGAACTTGGAACTACATTATTGTGCCAAGTTTCAAAGAGCTAGCACAAACCGTGTTTGATTTAGAATTCCAACTACATGTATCCATATAGGAGAAAACAGAGTGAAACCTAAACATGAAAACGGTTACTGTAAAGGAACGGTTTAACCTAGAAGAACGAAATTTGGTGAGCCAAGTGGGATTCGTGTACTGATAACTACCTGCAAGGATCATCAAGATTGGGTGAAAAATGTTTGCTGAGATTTCAGGAAACTCGTAGTTTTTTGGAAGCTTGGCAACCCCTTTCAAGGAAAGTGATTCTCGTCAATCTCTGCTTGGGGCTACTTCAATGGCACACAAACCATAGCGATAGAACTTGGAACTACATTATTGTGCCAAGTTTCAAAGAGCTAGCACAAACCGTGTTTGATTTAGAATTCCAACTACATGTATCCATATAGGAGAAAACGAGTGAAACCTAAACATGAAAAGGGTTTCTGCAAAGGAACGGTTTAAACTAAAACAACGAAATTGAGTGAGCCAAGTGGGACTCGTGTACTGGATAACTGCCTGCAAGTATCATCAAGATTGGGTGA